>NC_142884.1:50666673-50818188 GCF_051225735.1 Oryctolagus cuniculus | reverse complement strand
CCCCACTCCCAGATTCTTTCCTGAGGTCCCTGGGCCCCTGGGGAGCTGCGGGTAGGCTTCAGTGGGTGTTAGATGTGAGGGACCCTGGTTTTGGGAGAAGGAGTCCCTACTTCCACCAGGTTCTCCAGTGGAGAAAGAACTGCTGACCTACATCTTCCCAACAGGGATGAGCCCGGCCCCACCCGCCCTGCCACCAGCCGTTGAGCACTCACTCGAGGTGGCCCAGGGGACCGAGGCAGCGGCTTTCTCCCAGCACTCGGCAGAGCGGCTCCAGGTGCTTGGATTGGAAGCCGCTGTGAGCCAGCCTGTGGGAGGCGAAGCCGCAGCCCTGTAGCACCTGGCCCATCCGCCGCCCCCGGCACAGGCAGAGAGCCAGGCTTACAGGAGAGGGGCACCCAGACAGACAGAGACAGACAGAACAACAGAGAGGAGCATGGACGTCCAGGATCAGGAGAGGAGGGGCCCAATGCTTCCCTCCCCCATCCAGAGCGCCCCAACTCCTCTTGTATCAGGGAAGGTGACCTGTGGGGCTGCCTGGTGTTCCCCATCCGGGGTGGGTTGGGCAGGGGCCAAAGGAGAGGGGAAGTGACATCAAACTCCCGGACACAGCAGGTCATGATGCCCTCCAGGGAGCCCGCGGGGCTCGGGGCAGAGGCAGGAAACGCACACAGGACTCGGAAGCCAATGCCCTACCTGATCCTCCGGGGGCCCATGGGCAGCTCAGCGGGCATCTGGGACCTGAGGTTGTCAAGAAATATCGCCCTGGAGGGACACCCAGCGGAGCCACCATCTCACCCATGCCTATACAGTCCAACCCCGCTTCCCCGCGACCGGGCCGCCTCTGCCCTCAGCTGGGAGCCAGCAGGCTTTGGTACTGATTTGACTTCTCTACGTCCTGGTTGTGTGACCCAGAACAAATCACTTAACCTCCCACTGGGAGAATTGTGTAAACTGCCTTAGTTCAGGGCTTGGTGTAGACTCGGTAAGTGCTCCATTAACTTGGCCGCTGTTGTCATTCATCTCACCATCCTCCTCCTCCTCCTCCTCACCCTCATCGCCAGCACAGTTGCTGGCCCCAGCTCTAACCAAGACTTCAATAGTTCACACCCTGATTGTTACCGACACCAAGGAGCAGAGAGCTGAGACCACCCATATGCTGAGCTGGGGCAATCTGGGAAGGCACCCTGGTGGAGGCAAACATCTCCCACAGGGTCCATGTGCCAAAGGGAGCAGGAAGTTCTGACCAGTGTCAGAGCTACAGGCCAGGTAGTCCTCTGGGTTCGGGAGGAAGGACCCCAATCTCCCTGGCATCATTCTCTGGCCCCGTCAGCTCCACCTGGGATGCCACCTGCAGCCTACACCTCGGGCTCTCTGGGTGGGGGCAGTATGTCCTGTGACCCGCTCCCCTCAGGTTTGCACCCCCTGTCAAGGCGGCTAGGTCTCCTGGCAGCTGTGGCAGTGAGGGAGGGGGCGGCGCTGTGTGGGGGCAGAGCTGGGGCCCTACCTCTCCTGGGCTCCCTCCTGCTCCTCTGGCTCGTGGGCAAAGGTGAGGAGCACAGTTTTGCACAGCAGGCTGCCGAGAGAAGAGAGGGGCGAGGGGGTGAGAGGCTGCCAGGTTTTGACCGTGGCCTGGAGCGGCCTCCCAGGTGCCATCGCTCTGCCTCCAGCGGCAGCTGGACTTTCCTGTGAGCCCACGGGGGCCTGAGCTCTCGACTCGGAGGTCCGGCAGACTTAGCCATCGCCAGAGCAGGCTTTGTTTCCAGGTGGCTTGTTGACAGAAAAAGTCCATTTTGCCTTCTCGATGCTGACACCCTCCTCCCTCAGCCAGGTTGTGGCCCCACGTGCAGGGGGTGCTCTGGGCCGGGTTGGGGTGCAGCCCAGCAAGGCCTGTGGGTAGGGCAGGGGTCCCGCTTCAACAGTCACTTGCACATGCCACCTGCTGGGGGCTTGCTCCACGCAGAACCAGTAAGGGCCTGAGGGAAGGTGAATGGGGCAGGTGCTGATCCCAGGGGAGCCCTGGAACACACAGGCCACGACAAAGCTTGGGCTACCTGCGGCAAGGGGCCTGGAGAGTGGGGCCCCCTGCTCTGCCACTGGCCACTCTCTGGCTCCCACCCCCCAAGGGCAGTCGTCCAGGGGAGGCGTAAGTGGTGAGCATCCAGCGCCCACACGTGCTGACAACAGGTGCAGTGGCTCTAGCAGGCTCCGGGCAGGGCACCAGTGGATTCTTCCAGGGGTTCCCAGGGCCCTGACTGTCAAGAGCAGGGTGGGGTAGCCCAGAGCTCCAGGCTCGGGAGTGGTAGGTGACAGTGGGCCACGGGGGGCTCCCACCTGATGTGCAGCTCCGCCAGGGTCGAGCAGGTGCTCAGAGCATGTAGCACATGGGACACTCCGGCCACAGACAGCTGGTTGTCACTGAGGCTGTGGGGAGGAGGAGGGAGGCAGCCATGAGCAGGTGCTAAGGTCCCCATCTCACCCAGCTCCGGCTCCCCGCTTATGGCTCGGCAGCCGCTTGGCTGCAACACTCCTGGGTCCCTAACAGGGGCTCTCAAGGATTCTCGCCACCTCAGGAAGCTGCCTTTCCCCATGGAAGGGTATCCCTACCCTAACACATCGCCTCCCAACCCAACAGCACAACGCCCATCTACCCCACTCTGGGGCTGACCCATGGACCAAGTGGAACAACATTGCTGGGCCACATGCATGTTCCACAACACAGTCCATGTGTGCACAGGGGTGAAGTGACTAGAACTAAGACGGGGGCTCAGGCAGAGGCAAAGGCAAGGCGTGGTCCAACCGTCCCAGCTTTGCCGGGGCTGGCAGCGGGCACAGTGGCCAGCGGGCCAGCACAGTTGCTGCTGGCTGTGGGCATGGGGACCAGCTGGGGCTCTGCAGGGCCCTGTCTGTCTCGGGTAGGCACTTACTCCAGCTTCCTGGCGATGTGCAGCTGGGGTGCAGCCTCCGCCAGGAGTCGACAGCCTTCGTCTTCCAGCTGGTTCCCTGAGAGGCTGAGACACAGGGGCCTGATGTCCTGGGCTGCAGGGCTGGAGCTCTGCCCACTGCTGGCACTTACGCAGCCCCTCGCTGGCTCCAGCGAAAGCATCACTCCCATAAGTGAATGTTAATCATGTCACCCCTGGCGGGGCCGCTCACCTCAATACTGGTCGTGGCCTCCCTCACTCTACCCTCACGCCGTGAGCAGATTTCCCGGGACTGACTGCCCTGGGGGGGCGCCCCCCGAACCCCACACTCTCCTCGGCCTTGCTAGGAGCCGCACACTCTGGGAGTTTCTCCAAAGGAGCAGGGTACCCAGGTGGGGCACGTCTCCGCGACAGAGGCGGCAGTGGCTGTGAGGACAAGGCTGGGAGCCGCCCCTCCCCCCGCCCCCGGCCTGGGCTCCTCCCACCTGTGACCGTGAGCAGATTGACCTTTCCGTGGCACAATGGCCTCCTCTATGAAAGGTGGACAGCAACAGTGTGACGTCACAGGGATGTGTGCGCCGAGGGAGAAGACGATGGAAGGGAAGCCCTTGGCTGCGCACTCAGCCGATGATGTAATTGTCTGATTCCCCCACGTTCTGCATGAAGCTGCCTTGCCCACCCCGCCACCCACCCAAAGGGGAGGCCCTGCCCATTGTGCCCAACTCCCCCTCCTGTCCCCTGCCCCAGTGTTTCCCAGGATACTCACTCCAGTTCCTCCAGGGGAGGGCCTTCCTGGAGCAGGGCTATGAGCATCTCAGCATGATGGACCTTGAGCTGACACTTCTGGAGCCTGGGGTAGGGATGGGGGACAGAGGGGCTCAGGGTGAAAGGCAACCCCGTTTCCGCTCCAGTGCTGGGGGAGTCAGGAGGACACACACCTGGGATCTAATCCTGGCCATACCTCTTGGTAGCTGGATGATCCTGGGCAGGGTGCCTGCATCAAATGGGCCCCTCCCCTGGGAAGGAACCCTTCTCCCCTAGGTAACCCATCATCCTCAAGGCAACGTATCACCCGGATGTACCTGAGTGCCAGGCCTCTGGTCCGAGTCTCTTTTTTCCAGTTGACATTTTCCTGTAGGTCTGGAGCCCTGGCAAGAACAAACCAGACATCAGCCTGGGCTCAGGAGTCCAGGGTCTCATGGACCAAGCCTCTTCCCTTGGCTAATGCAACTGAAGAGGGGACATGTTCATTTTTCTTCATTTAAATTTAAACAGGCACATGTGGCTAGTGGCTGTCCTATTGGGCATCACGACTCTAGACAGTCAGAGGGGGAAGCAACTTGGTCTGACTGGGCCATTGTACAGATCAGGAGACTGAGGCCCAGAACAGCAAAGGAGCCTGCTGGAGGACGCACGACATCACCTGTCTGAGTTCCAGCCAGAGGGGAGTGCAGGGGAGCACAGCCGAACATTCGTGCAGAGGAAAGCAGCTTCGCACTCCTCGCCCAGCCGAGACCGGCCACGTGGGAATCCACACATGGCTGCAGCAGCCAGAATTCAACTGCTGGCTGCATCCCAGCAGTGTTCAAGGCATTTCACATGTATTCGCTCATTTAATTCTCTGGGCAGCTCTGAGCAGTGGGTACCATAATTGCCCCCCCCCTCCTTTTTGCGGTTGGCAGAGTTTTCCCAGATTTTTGCCAGTCTACCAGCATCTCCATGTGCCCCCTAAGGTCTGGTTTCCCCTGAGACTTCTGGGGGTACCCCCTCACCACAGGGCCCAGATGTGGTTCCACGAACGTCAGAGGAAGATAAAATCCTTTGCCGACTCTGAGCAGTAACTCATCTCTCCAAGCCACTGTAGCGGGAAGAATCCCCCATTCCAGTTTTGCCTGTGCTCTCATCCCCTCTGCTACTGAGACGGCGTCTCGGAATGGGCCCAGCCCCATGCCTCCCTGCTTCTTACCTTTGTAGCTCCGTAGCTGTCTCCACGGACGGGGACAGAAGGAAGATGAGGTCTGCCTCCCTGCGGGGTCAGACACAGAGCCGTGAAACCTGTGGACTGAAAAGAAACCCACGCTCCACCCTCTACCTGCACACCCCTTCCTGCCCCAAGTATGCGATAGCATTGATCTTGTGACTGACAGATAGATAGAGCTGGTGGGGCCAGCACTGTGGCACAGTGGGTTAAGCTGCTGCCTCCCATATGGGTACAGGTTCCAGTCCCTGCTGCTCCACTTCCTGTCCAGATACCTGTTAATGCATCTGGGAAAGCAAGAGAAGATGGCCCCAGTGCTTGGACCCCTGCCACCCATATGGGAGACCCGGATGAAGCTCCAGGCTCCAGGCTTTGGCCTGGAAGCCCCAGCTCCACCCGTTGCAGCCGTTTGGGAAGTGAACCAATGGATGGATGCTCGCTCTCTCTCCCTTTCTCTCTGTATCTCTGCCTTTCAAATAAATAAAGTTAATCTTTTTTAAAAAAATATTTTATTTGAAAGGCAGAAATACAGAGAGGCAGAGGCAGAGAGATCTTCATACACTGGTTCACTCAACAAATGGCTACAACAGCCAGAGCTGAGCCCATCTGAAGCCAGGAGCCAGGAGCCTCTCCCAGGTCTCCACTGCTTTCCCAGGCCATAGCAGAGAGCTGGATCAGAAGCAGAGCTGCCAGGTCTGCAACTGGTGCCCATAAGAGTTGCCAGCACTGCAGGCGGCAGCTTTACCCGCTATGCCCCAGTGCTGGCCCCCATAAAGTAAATCTTTAATAAACAAACAGGACTGGCAAACATGTTCCAAATCAGGCATGTACAATCCTACCTCATTGCTTGGTAAGTCCTGCTTTGGAAAGTCAGGAAACAATTTACAAGAAATGCAGTAAGAGTTAGGAATGCTGAGGGTTTTGTTTTAATAGGAGTTCGGAGCATTTTAAGATTAGGAAACGTGCAACCTAACACGTCCGGTGATTCACACAGACAAAGATGTTCAGCACCATGGGCAGCGACCTGCGCCTGCTCTTTTTTTCTGAGCTCCACCCACTCATTTACCACTTAGTGAGTGCCGGGCTCCAGGCCTGAGCCAGCTTCTGGAGGTACAGTTGTGAGAGGCAGTCTCGGGCATACTCACATAGATCTCGCAGACTAGCCCCCACCCCCTTCATGCCCCCACTTCTCCCTCCTCTTTCCTCAAGCCCTGAAGGTCAGGGTCCCATTTCTGCTGCTCACCTGACCTGCAGAGTTCTGACGGTAGGGCATGTGAGCGCCGCCTTTACCAGGCACAGCAGAGTTGACACAGAGATGCTGTTGCGGCTCAGGCTGCGTGATGGGGCAAAGAGGGGTTGGCGTGAATCCCCCATCCATGGGTCCCAGGCCTCCTTTAATTTTCAAGGGAAGGAGTAACTCAGGCAGGGAGAGGCACTGGGCTGGGGGTGTGGGGGGTGGAATACTACATACTCAAGCTTCCGGAGCAGGGCAAGGCAAAGGAGCCCTTCCACAAGGCCCAGCACTTCTTGGTCCTTGAGTTGGTTGTCATGCAAACTGCAGGGAGACCCAGGAGGGAGCAGGTGCTCAGCCTAGGGGCTGGGCCACTTAGAAACCCCCATAAGAAAGTGACAGTCATAGCCACTCTCAGGTGTTGAACACAGGACAGAGGATCCAGAAAAGTGGGCGACTTGTGTCCTGGCGTCTCCCAGGCTCAGTAGGAGGAAAAGCCTTGTGCTGGCCTCATGTCTTTCCCTGTGGGGGAGTTTTTGCCTGCTGGCCCAGGGGCTCAAGATGACAGGGTGTGCAGGCCTTAGGGTGTGGGCTGAGGACTCCTAGCCCTCTGCCCCCAGGGCAGTCTGGGGTGGGCCTGAGGCTTGAGTTCATCAGGGACTCGGCCCCCAGGTGCTGAGCAAGGCCAAGACTTGGATGCTGGAGTTGCCAAATGCAGCCTGAGCTCTGACCTTGACTCACCCAAAGCCCTAGGGCAAGCACACCCTCCTTTGACCTCACTTTCCCCACCTGTTCAGTGTGCCCACGACTGGCCCTGCTTGGGTTCCTAGCTGGAGGAACAGATGAGCTGAAGGCGGGAGAGTGGTTGCGAGCCAAGGTGGGAGTGGGAGAAGAGAGGAAGGTCACTCTGAGAGGCTGGGAAAGCACAGTAAGTGTTGCCAAGTTCAATATTTCCAAACCTTTGTCCCCACCACAGGGATGGCTGTACAATGATACACAGCTGAGGGGGCATAGGGACTGTGGTGCAGCTCATGTGACACCCAACAGGTGCCGTGCCCTAGTGCTGGGCTGCCTCTGCCTGCCTCTCCTAAATCCCACAGAGGTTATACAAGCCAGCGGTGGTCCTGCCAGAGAGCTGCTGGCCACACCCTCCCCCAGAACAACCCAGCCCCAGGCAGTGGGCAAGAGTATTTTGAGGATGAATGTGCTTAGTTCATTAGTATGCGCTTGCCTCTAACGTGTTCAGGCATTGAACACGGATGAAGATGCTTGCGGGGCCGTACACTGGAGCAGTGAGTGCATGTGCAGACACACGTGTGCATGGATGTAAGATGTCTGTTTCATGCATGATGAGACTCCACAGTGCTTGATGCCTGTTCACACATGGCTACCCCTTCTCCAGAGTCACAGAAAGAGAGGAGGGGGCTTCATGCTCCTCCCAGACAGCCCAAAATATCAGATGAGGAAAGCTCTGTGCTGGAGTCTTTGGGATTCAGCCCCACTCAGTTTTGGGACTGATGCCTCCCTCTCTGGGTCTCATTGAAAAACTGCTGGTCAGACCCTGATGGGATAGGCAGACCCCAGCCCAGCCCCCAGCCAGTGGGCCCTCCTGGAGCTCACTTACCTGATCTCTTCCAGCTGTGGACAGAAGGACAAAGCCTGCACCAAGTGGCTGATGCCTCGGGCAGTGATCTTACTTCCTGTTAACCTACAGGACAAGCAAAGATGGGTGGGGAGGAATAGAGGCGGGAGGAGGGTGGGCCAGGAACCTTCCTTGTGCAGGGCTGGGAGGAGGTGGGAGCATTGCAGGCATCCGCAGCTGAAACCCCTCCGTGGTTCCGAGTCCTGGCTCACCCCAGCTTCTGCAAGTTCCCCAGGGTCGGCAAACTCCTGGAGAGGGCTTCTGCGAAGGCGTCCCCACACTTCCTGCTCTTGAAGCTGCCCGGGGAACAGGCAAGGGGCCGAGCATTAGTCCCGGGCACGGGGCAAGGCTTAGAGACCAGCACTTCCCCTCTTCTGACAGATGGGGCTTAACAGAGTAGTTGTAGCAGTTGTCATATAACCAATACAGGTGACAGTAGACACTACATCTGAAAGAATTTATTCCCCACGGCACCCGCAGAGAGAGAGCTATAGTTGGGAACATGGTTTTCCAGCCAGGGGTGACACTTCCCAGCCTCCCTTGCAGCTCAGTGGCCACGTGACTACGTTCTCACTGACAGAATTGAGCTCTAACACATTGGATGTGTTGCTACCATGCTCACTGCTTCCCTTGTCCCGAGTCAGAGCACTGGTGGTCCACGACCCAGCTTCGATTGTGCAGATAAGATGCCCAAGGGACTCAGGGAGCGGTAAGGAGAGAGAGTTGGGCCCCTGTGGGGCTGCACGGAGCTGAGCCATTCCACCAACCTAAACCTTTACTCTTCCAAGAGCGGGAAATGAACGTCTACACTGTTGAATGCAATGATCACGACCCAGTTGTTCGGGGGAGCCTTCTTTGTGCCTGCAGCCCAGGCTTTTCTCCAGTGGGGCAGCACATTTGCCCGGCCCCAGGCACCGTGCTAATAAAGGTTTCCATGCATTATCCCACCTCGTTCTCATAACCACCCTCTGAGCCAGGGGCTGGCCAGGATCCACTTGAGGGACGAGGAAACTGGAGCTGAGAGAGGCATGGAACCTACCCAGGGTCAAAAGCCTGTAACAGCACAGATCAGTGGCTCTAGGCTGTGATAGACAGAGAGAATCTGAGCTTCCAGAATCCACAAGCAGAGGGCCAACCAGACTCTAGAAGTCTTGTGGAGGCGTGGAGCCCCCCGACTCCTCCTGAGGGCTAAGGGGCGGTCGGGGCCACTCAGTTCTGGTGCCCCAGGTTCCTCGCCAGTCTCCCTTAGCAGGGCTCTGCCAGGCTGGCTGGCCTCCCCAAAGATCTCTCCTTCCCTTACTCACCTGAGATTCTCTATCTGTCCACAGCCTGCTAGAGCCTCGGGGCAGTGGGGCTCCAGTGGGCAGCCCTCGAAATCCAGGTGGATGGGGCCAGCCCTGTGCTCCAGGACGCTGGCCAGGGCGGCCAGGTCGGTGTAGGTCAGTGGGAAGTTGTGGAAGGGCAGCTGATAGGGGAGGCGCTGGGCTGTGAGCTGGGCCAACTCAGGCACCTGGGTCTCCGCCACGCAGTGACACAGCTCCACCACCTTCGGCCCTGTGAACCTGTGCGCCGCCATCTTCCTCAGCACCTGCACCACTGCGGTCTGCTTGGCACCCACCCGGGCCTCGTCGTTTTGTGCCACGTGGCTGAGGAAGGGACGGCAGGCGTGGGAGGCCAGGCCGGCCAGGAAGGTGGGGAGGTGGTCGGAGAGGCCAAGGCTAGCTTTGGTCCGCAGCACCCAGCGGGAATTGAGAGTGATGTGGCGCGCGAGGGTGTCTTCGTCCACCTTGGGGCTGGCCATCAGGTACAGGGCAGCAAAAAACTCCTGCAGGCTGAGGTGAGTGAAGGCATAGCCCGTGTCCCAGTGCCCGGGCCCCATGCGGATGCGGAAGGAGGTGAGCAGGTGGTGGGCGGCCCCGAAGGCCAACAGGGGTGGGGCGATGTCTCCCACGTAGAAGATGGTCTTCCTGGCCTCCAGGCCTCTCAGGGCCACCTCCCCGAGGCCCAGCAGGGTTGCGGCTGGCAGGGGCCTGCGTGGGCTGCGGGCCAGCACCATGCGCATGTAGAGCTGCGTCACGGTGGGCAGGAGGGCCGCGCATTGGTCTGGCGCACTGCCAGGCAGCAGGTGGTAGAGGCAGAGACAGACGGCCAGGCACAGCGCGGGCACCGCGCACATGTTCTGGAGCTGTCTGTTCGCCCGCAGCTCAGCCAGGGCCGCCTCCCGTGACGTCTGCTCACCAAAGAAGTGGCTGACGTATTCCTCGACCCGCGGCCCATCGAAGCCCCACATGTGCACCATGGCGGCCTCTGTGGGCAGACAGGTGGGCAGCTTCCCTGGGCGGGAGGTGGCCATCACCCAGCAGCCGGGCAGGAGGGTCCCACGGCAGAGGTCAGAGAAGAGGGCGAGGGCTGGCCTTGGGCTGTGCGGGTCCACGGTCTCCCTGCCCGAGCAGGGGTACAGGGCCTCGTCCAGCCCGTCAAAGATCAGCAGGACCCGACTCGCATTCTCCTGCAGGTACTGGAAGACAGCTTCGGGCTCCGCCTCGGGGTTCAGGGACAGATCAAAGAGGAGCTGGGGCAGCGTCAGGAGCCGTGTGATCAGGTTGAGCTTGCGGAATTCAAACAGGAACAGGGCCTGGAAGCGGTGCAGCTGGCCCTCGGCCCACTTCTGGCAGAGCCGGTGGGCCAGCGTGGTCTTGCCCATGCCGGCCTTGCCCAGCAACACTGTCACCCGCGGGCCCTTGTGGCTCCTGGAGCTGAAGAGGTCCTGGATGCTCACGTCGGTGCCATCTTCCGTTTTGGGGTCCCCTGAGTTAGCCCCCTTCTGAGGGTCTAAGGGCGTTGTGGCCCGGCTCCACTGCAGGATGGGAGGAATGTAGGCCTGGAGGGAGGCCAGGTGCTGCCCTGAGCTGGGGGGCCCGCTGCCATAGTGTTCCTGGACGGACGTCCTCAGGAGCTCCAGGTACCTCTGGGCCAGTTCTGCGGGAAACAAGGAGATGGCATGAAGGCAGGAGCCCTCAGCCCGGGACCGGGCAGCCGGGAGCCGCAGGCCCTGGCTGTGTATGCGTGCAGGGTTGGGGAGGAGGTGGCAAGTCCCCGGAAGGGATTGGCTCCACCACTGGCAGGAGGAGCGCGTGAGCCTGGGTCCTGGCTCCACGTTTTCTGCACAGTGGGAGTGGCGTCAAGTTTTCAGGAAGGTGGCGAGGGGACAGGCGGAGCAGCCTCTCTCCTGTGATGTCTGAGAACTGCCCCACCCCCACCCCCGCCCCCGGCTGTGTTTCAGTTCTGCAAGGCCCCGGATGTGAGCCTGGGGCCCAGGCACTGAACAATCTGCTCCTGAATGGCAGGTGTTGAGCTTTTAATTCCTGGGAGGTTGGGAGGTGTCAGGTGCCCCAGGGAAGGCTTGGGGCACAGACTGGAACCTTCTAGCTATGCCTACAGTTGGTGGCAGTGGGTGGTGGGGCTTCCAGGGAGGGGGACAACTGGTTGAGAACAAGGTTCACCCCAGACATCTGGTCACGAATGGGAGATGTTCTAGCCCTCTCCTCCCTCTGTCTGGGCTGCCCTCAGCAGCCACGTGTCTCCCCGTGAGCTCCCAGGGCCTCTGCCTTGCCAGGCTCTCCCAGGCGTGAGGAGTCCTCATCCCCACTCATCCCCAAACTGGCCAATGAGGGTCCAGGCCTAAGGTCAGCTGTTCATCCACCGAGGGCTTCCACGACCCTCAAGATGCAGGAATCCCCGGGAAAGCCCGGATGCTCGGGCTGAGTGCCGGTGGGCATTCTTGCAGTCTGATGGCGGAGGCCCTTCCTGGGCACCCCAGCCTTCTCCACCCACTGGGGACTTCCGGCCCTCCTCTCCCCTTTTCTGGAAGTTTGGAAGCTAGGAGTCCCTGGGCCCCTGGAGAGGAGCCAGCAGGGGATGGGGTCCGGCTGTGTGTCCTGGTTCCAGGCCTCACCTGCCCACCTTGGCACTCACCTCGCCGCTGTCTCCTGCAGTGCTTCCATTGTGGTGAGGGCCCAGGGCTGTGATGAGGGCGCTTGAGGCCTGGGAGAGTGAGGGAAGGGGTGCCGGCACCTGAGGGCCTGGGCTGATGGGCTGCCTAGCGCCTTCGGGGAGCTCTGTTCCCCACCAGGGGCAGGCAGACAGAAGGTGGGCAGTGCTAAAGGCCTCTGTTTGCACAGGGGGTTCCTGGGGGTCTCCCTTCCAGGATGCAGAGAGCAGGCCCCAGGAACACTCAGCCCCAAGCCCTAAGAGGCTGACTGTCCCCAGGGAAGGACCAGGCTCCGCAGAGGCCACCCCGGGTTGTCAAAGTGAAGCTGCCCGGGCCTGGCCAGGCGTGAGCCCTGCCTCCCTCCTGTGTCAGTGGGTTTCACCACCTCCTTCCTTCTCACCCGCATTCCAGCCCTTCCCCGCATGGTCCTTACAGAAGTGCTTGTCCTGCTGCATGGGTTCTCAGCAATGCTCTAAGGCCTTTCTGGAAGTTGGGGAAAGGAAAGAAGCAGAGAGGGAAAGAAGAGGAGGAGGAAAGGCAAGAGGACTTCGAAGGAGCAGAAGTTTTTAGAAGGACCCACCTGCAGTGGGCAGTGCTGACCAATCAGAACAGCCCCTGGAGCTGGTCCAGGGCTCCTCTGCTCAGCCAGGTATTGACCGTTTAGTTGCTGAAGAGTTATAAGGAGGCTGTGCAACCGGTCTAAGGGATTTCAGTATTTCCATAAGGCCGATATTAATGAGGCACTTATGGGCCAAACTGCAAGGAGGCCTGGCCATCCGGCCGCCAGGACAAAGGTCAGAAGGGGCCAGGGCCTGTTGGACTGCAAGACTGGGCAGTGGGGGTCCCTATGTGGGCACTGACGGCCACGCACAGCTGGGATTAGACAGCCGAGGCTGCTGCAGGAAGAAGGGCTCTGAGCGCAAGGGTGGCCCACGAGTCACTGAGGTGGTCACCATGGCATGGCTGACTTCTCCCAGCCTCCGCTGAGAAATCGGTCAGAGGCTCCCGCACACATACACAGCATGTCACGGGCCTGTGTCAAGGCCAAGGTCTCTGCATGGGGAGGGGCGGTGAGGGCTCCCTCACGGGGCCTGGCTTGGAGGCCTGGAACATGAGGTCCTGAGGGGGTGAAGCCAGACAGGGGTTTTTGCAGAGGTGGCTGAGGGCTAGGGCCTGCAGACTCTCCCAGGGGCTCCAGGTAAGATCCCTGGGAATGGGCAATAGGACAGGCAGAAGCCTAGGAAGTCTCAGAGGACGAGGGGGGTGGGACTGGGCGGTGTGGGGAGGGGTCTGGGGCCCAGGCAGATGGCCTGTGGGAATGAGCTGCACCCAGCCAGCCCAGGCTCCTGCAGACGGCCCAGCCTTCTAGGCCCCAGCCCCAGGCTCACCGTGGTGGAGCTGTGATCCAGACCAGCTTAGATCACCAACTCCCAGAGGGCTGGGGATCCCTGCAAGACAGGACTGACGTGCTGTGGGGTTTTGAGGGACCCCTGGTGACTGCTCTGGGCTCATCTCACCGGGAAGGGTCCCTGCCAGGAGAAAGAAAGTTAACACAGTTAGCTGTGGGGGGAAGCTGCTAGTGAATGTGTATGTGTGTGTGTGTGTGCGTGCACCTGCATGCGTGCACACTTGCATGAGTGCATGTATGTGCATCCCAGCATATGCCCAGTGCACCTGTGCGTGCAGTTATATGGCGTGTGCCCACACTCCGCCTTGTGGTCATTCTTGAGTGAGTTCTCATTTTCTCTCCAAGGATGTCCTGTGTTTCCCCTCCGTGCTATGCAAACAGAAGGCACTCAAGCAATGCCCACTGCACCGAACAGAGTGACTTTTGCTTGTGACGTTCACACAGAAACCCTTGGGGCTCCTTAGCAGCGATTTGGAATTTTCTGGCTAGAAGGAGTCACTGGGTCCCCTCTCTCTTTGCATCGGGCATCCCTGAGTAACTGGGGTAGGGTCCCCCAGGCCTCAGATGTCTTCACCGCACCGGGGGATTTGCTCTGGGACGTGTGCAGAAACAGGACATGCCCTGCCCACCCTGTCGGTGTGAGTCAGCCGGGTCCCGGGCCTCCCGGGGCTCCCCAGGCGCGAGGGCTGGGCTGGCCCCTCGGGCCCTCACCTTCTTCGTGGCCCCAGGTACTCAGCAGCAGCACCTCCAGCTCCAGTGGCACCTCTAGCTCCATGCACACACAGTAGATGAACGACCGCCAGGTGGCCAGGCCTCGGCCACACAGGAGCTTGAGCTGCAGGGTGACGCCCTGTGCAGGGTCTGGGGACTCGCTGCTGGAGCCCAGGTCCGTGTTGGGCAGGAAGAACTTCACCTTGGTGCTCAGCCATTCTGGGTTTTTGCTGAGCAGCTGCACGAGCCAGTCCCATGTATTCCCGCTGCCCATTTGGATTCCAGCAATGTCCATGAGCAGCCGGCTCTGCAGGGACAGGAGATGCAGGTGAGCTGGGGGGAAAGCGAGCTTGTGGGAGAGCCAAGGGGGCACCTCCCACATCCGAGCAGCAGAAAACAGGCAGGGAAGTGGCCTCTGCATGGGGTGTTGACGCCTCTGCCCTGGGGAGGGTTCTTCTGCTCCCTGCCCCACCTACAGCTCTATCGTGGCTCCCTGCAATAACCTCCTTCCTCCCCTGGCCCCCCATGCACGGACAGCCAAGGACGCTTTATTTGTTCTCATTTCCGTGGCTCATTTGTGCTGCTCTGAACTGGAGTTAACCTCATTGCAGAGGTAACAAGTTGTACCCCGAAAATCTGTTCTACTTTTCTTTTTTAAAAAAATATGTATTTATTTATTTGAAAGGCAGAATGAGAGAGAAAGAGTTAGAGAGAGAGAGAGAGAGAGCTTCCATCCACTGGTTCTCTCCCCATATGGCTTCAACTGGGTTGGGCCAAGGCCAGGAGCCAGGAGATTCATCCGGGTCCTCCGCGTGGGTGGCAGGAATCCAAGCACTTGGGTCATTCTCAGCTGCCTTCCCTCGCACCCTGGCAGGGAGCTGGATTGTAGTGGAGCAGCCGGGACATGAACCGGCGCTCATAAGGGATGCAGTGTCACAAGTGGCGGCTCAAGCCGCTATGCCAGCATGCCGGTCCCTGTTCTTGTTTCTACCTTAGGACTAAAACCCTTGAATATTCCCTGGTCATCTAGGATTGAATTTATTTCCCCAGCCTCCCCTGTAGTTAAATGTGGCCTTGTCATGAAGCTTCAGCCAATGGGATGTGAGTGGAAGTGTTGTCTGTCCCTCTTTGCGTCTTCCTATTGGCTGGAATGTCCAAGTGACACTGGCCAACCATGTGGGATCGTGAGGTTAGAAGCCAGGGCTGAGGAAGGTAGGATAAAGCTGCCCTCCTGCCCTTGACTCTGACATCGGCCTGTTATTACACGACAGGCCCCCACATTTCTATCCTGTTCAAAGCATTGTAGGTTCAGCCTTTCTGTCACAGCGACCTGTCGTCCAGCTATACAAACCTCATCCGCTCTCTGAGCAAACTCTCCTCCTCCACACTGCAGCCTCACACAGGTGTGGGTACAAGCGCCCACAGAGGGCAAGGGGCAGTCGCTTTGACTCAACCGTTCCACGTCTAGGCCTCTAACCTTCGGAGACGGCCTGGGCTGTGCATACAAGTTTCAATTACACAGGCGGTCACTGCATGAGTATTTAAAACAGTTAGACACTGGAAGCAACCTACATGTCCAACAACTGGGCATGGGCTAAGTAAACAGTGAGCTACCGAGGCGTGGAACCTCCTGTAACACTTCCAGATGACGCCTGGCTCTGGTCCCCCGGCAATGGTAGCAAACGCTGGGAAAGCACTCACTTGCAGCAGGCACTTCATATAGCTTGGCTCACCTTTCTAACCCCAGGGGCTACAATTTTAACTCTGAAAAGAGTGGGAGGCCCACCCAGGGGGCAGCCTCCCCACCTCCCTGCTGTTTCCCGGGCTTGTGTGTCCCACACACTCTGGCCAGTGCTCCTGATGCCAGTAGCTCCTCACTCAGGCATAGAGTTCATGGAGCGTGCTCACAGCCATGACCTTAGGCAGAATCGCCATCCTCCCCAACACATGCACAGACTCAGGCCAAGGAAGGCTAACAAGGCCATGAGCAAGTTCAGGGCAGAGCCGGTATCAGAACTGAGATTCTGACTTCCTGGCTCAGGAAATGCCCAAGCGGTCACCGGCCAAGGGCGAGCCCACCTACCTCGTGTGATGTTGGCAAAAGGATGTGGCTGTGACCAGGGCCGACCTCACTCTTCTTCTGGGTTATGGCGTCCGCAGTCCATGCTGCACATCAGGGCATCATCTGGGCCTGGATGGGGTGACTTCCGGAGATGGCCTTCATCCTCCAGGGGGTCCAACCCAACGCCTTTGTTTCTACCATCAGTGTCCAATCACCTTGGGGGAAAACATTGAGCTCTTAAGAAAAACCACCCCTGGGGGAGAGCACACTGCTCGTCGTGGAGTCACGGAGACCTCCGTGGGAAACTGCCTTGACTTCGGGGGATGAGAGCGGGCAGATCCTTGGCCCAGAGACAGGACACAGGGCTCCGGTCCCGGCTGTGTTTCTGGTTCTCTGTGGGCGGCCCCGGGGCTGTCCACAGATACCCTCTTCTCCTCTCTCTAGGACTGAAATCTGATCAAAAGTGGCATGCGCCATATCTGGGCAGACATTTGAAGAGCCCACGTGCGATTCTTCATGCTCTTTATTGTCCTCCGTCACAGGGACCACCAGTACTCTGGGTCACAGCTGCTCCTTCAGCTGGGGTCTAGGAGAGGGGGTGTGGACCAGGGCCCCCAGTGGATCCTCAGCAGGAGAGGGGAGAGGGTGGGAGAGACCACCCTTTGTTGTTATAAAGTCCCCTGGGGACGCAGAGGCTGCAGCTGACCCCAGCCAGGGCGCCACCACAGGGCTTTGAGCGTGTCTCTCCCCCATCTGGCCCCGAGGCACGCCATGGATAAAAGGTCAGGCAGGCGCTGTCCAAGGCTCTTCCTGATCTTCCGCATCTGTGATTTTCATTCTCACGCTGAAAGGTGGCCACGGCAGGCCCGGCGTGGTGGGGGTGCTCAGCGGGTCCACGTGGGCAGAGGCAGCAGGCGAGGAGGGAAGGAGTGGACAAGAGGGAGAAGGAGGAGGCCGAGTGGAGAGAAGGTCACCTACCTGGCTTCCTGGCTCACGGCAGGTGCTCCAGGGTCCCCATGCCGAGGGGCTCATGAGTGTCCGGGCCCCATCCTGCCCCCGGGCTGGATCCGTAGGCTGTTTCCAGAGCGTAGACCCCTGAGGAAAGAGGACACAGGGAGCTCTCCTCACTATCCCTAACTCCCGAGCGTTGCTGTACGGAGGCTGCCTGCCCTTGGCCTTGCCTGCAGGAGACACTTGCGGGGCACGGCACGCAGAAGCTGTCCCCAGGCTTCCCGGGCAGCTCTTTCCTTCCCGGCCGCGGCTCCCATGCCCCCTGCCTTGGCCAGGCCACCCCTCTCTGGTGCCAACTCCTGCCACTCCTGCCCCAGAAGAGGCCTCTCTTCCTCCTCTGCCGTCGATGTTCACCTTCCAGTGGCCCGAGACCTCACAGCAGCCCTGCATATCCAGACGGGCCACCCCGGTTGCTTTGTTTAGGTGAAAATTAAATAATCCTCACCATAGATGTCGCCAACTCATCCCCCAGATATAAAACCCTGGAAGAGTGGTTTTTTTTTTTTTTTTAAGATTTATTTATTTAGGGGGGCAGAGCCAAGATGGCGGAATAGTGAGGGCGCGCACCAATAGTCCGGGAAAATTTAGTTTAATAAAAGGGGAGTTACGGTAGCCTCAGAAAAAAGAACCAGGAAAATATTGCAGAGGAAACACTTCTGGATTGAGTGGTCGTGAATCAGAGGACCTACTGGGAGAACAAGGTCGCCCACCGCGCGGAAGCCGAGCCACGGGACCGAGCCGCGGAAGCCGAGCCGCGGGACCGAGCTGCGCAAGCCGAGCCGCGGGACCGAGCCGCTGGAACGCGAGGTGAGCCGAACCTCAATAGCCCGAGACACCGGCAGGCAAGCAGAGAGAGGAGACTAGAGGGAACGACCCCCGGGGGGGGGGGGGAACTTCACCAGGCTAACTGGAAGAGAGAGGAAAAAAAAAAAGAGGTGACTGGTACGGACACGGGTTTCTCTCTCTCCGCTCACCTCTCAAGGGCGAGCAAGACAAAGAGCAGGCACCATCTTGGACATACGTCATAAGCAGAGCGACCTCAGGTCTGCACTGGCCCTGAGCCTAGCAGAAAAACCTGACTCTGGGCGGGGCAAATTAACAGGAGATTAGGACCTAGTAAATTTGTGGTGCTAATGAACTGAGACTGTGAAAAAAGAGACGGTGGGGGAGAGAACTCACGGAATTCACGTGAGCACTCTCCAGAGACGCTACAATTCCGTAACTTTGGCAACCCAGTGGGAGACTGAAGGAGAATTTGAGCCCACTCTGAGGGCCGAACAGATTCCCTGTGTGGTCCTTGGGAAAGAGCTTCTGATCTCTGGCTCCTGTGGGTATATCATTTGCCTGCTAACTACCTCCAACTTCGTTCAGCTGTGCAGAATAACTTCCCTTTTGAATCAAAAAAAAAGAAAGAGAGAGAGAGAGAGAGAGGTTTACCACGCCTAACCTGGGAGTGTCACCTTTGGCACACCAAACAGAGCTCTCAGGCCACACCCATCTCAAGCCCTAAGGCTCCATCAAAAACAGATAGTCCACTTAATCTAGGTCATAGTATAACAAGAAAAAGCACCACAGTGAAGAAACCAAATATCTCCAATATGACAAATAACAAACGCAAAAACCAAGGTAATAAAAACAAGGAAGTCGCCATGAAGCCCTCAAATGAAAAAGACACCCCAATTCAAGATTATGAGGATGATGATATAGAAGAAATGCAAGAAGCAGATCTCAAAAAATTGATAAGAACATTAAGAAGTTCTCAAAAACAAATTCTTGAACTACAGAAATCCTTAATGGACAAGATAGAAAATCTCTCGTGAAAATGAAATATTAAGGAGGAATCAAAATGAAACGAAACAACTAGTACAACAGGAAACTGGGATAGTGACTGAAGTGAAGAATTCAATAGATCAAATGAAAAACACAATAGAGAGCCTTACAAACAGAATGGGTGAAGCAGAAGAGAGAATATCGGACTTAGAAGACAGAGAACAGGAAAGGATACAGTCAGACCAAAGAAAAGAAGAGGAAATTAGGAATCTAAAACATATTGTCGGGAATCTTCAGGATACTATTAAAAAACCCAACATTCGGGTTCTAGGAGTTCCTGAAGGCATGGAGAGGGAGAAAGGATTAGAAGGCCTTTTTAGTGAGATATTAGCAGAAAATTTCCCAGGTTTGGAGAAGGACAGAGAAATCCTAGTACAGGAAGCTCACAGAACCCCTAATAAACACGACCAAAAGAGATCCTCACCACGACACGTTGTAATTAAACTCTCCACAGTGAAACATAAAGAAAAGATCCTAAAATGTGCAAGAGAGAAACGTCAGATTACTCTCAGAGGATCTCCAATCAGACTCACAGCTGACTTCTCATCAGAAACTCTACAAGCTAGGAGGGAATGGCGAGATATAGCCCAGGTACTAAGAGAGAAAAACTGCCAGCCCAGAATATTATATCCTGCAAAGCTATCATTTGTGAATGAAGGTGAAATAAAGACTTTTCATAGCAAACAGAAATTGAAAGAATTTGTTGCCACTCGTCCAGCCGTGTAAAAGATGCTTAAAGATGTGTTACACACAGAAACAAAGAAACACGGTCATCAATATGAAAGAAGGTAAAGGAAGGAAACCAAGGAAGGAAAGCTCACAGCAAAAGATCACAGGGAATTCAAAGCATATATTAGAACTTATCTTTCGCAAATGGCAGGGCAAAGTTACCACTTATCATTAGTCACATTGAACGTGAATGGCCTGAACTGTCCAGTTAAAAGACACCGATTGGCTGATTGGGTTAAGGAACAAAACCCATCTATTTGCTGCTTACAAGAAACTCATCTTTCCAACAAAGATCCATACAGACTGAAAGTGAAAGGCTGGAAAAAGATATACCATGCCAACAGAAATGAAAAAAGAGCAGGCGTAGCCATCTTAATTTCAGACAACATAAACTTTACCACAAAAACCGTTAAGAGAGACAAAGAGGGACACTACATAATGATTAAGGGATCAATTCAACAGGAAGATAAAACAATTATCAATGTATATGCACCTAACTACAGGGCACCGGTTTATCTAAAAGATTTGTTAACGGACTTAAAGGGAGACTTAGACCCCAATACAATAGTACTGGGGGACTTCAATACTCCACTCTCAGAAATAGACAGATCAATAGGACAGAAGATCAACAAGGATACAGTAGATTTATTTTATTTATTTTTTTTATTTTTATTTTTTGACAGGCAGAGTGGACAGTGAGAGAGAGAGACAGAGAGAAAGGTCTTCCTTTGCCGTTGGTTCACCCTCCAATGGCCGCCGCGGCCGGCGCGCTGCGGCCGGCGCACCGCGCTGATCCGATGGCAGGAGCCAGGAGCCAGGTGCTTTTCCTGGTCTCCCATGGGGTACAGGGCCCAAGCACCTGGGCCATCCTCCACTGCACTCCCGGGCCACAGCAGAGGGCTGGCCTGGAAGAGGGGCAACCGGGACAGAATCCGGAGCCCCAACCGGGACTAGAACCCGGTGTGCCGGCGCCGCTAGGCGGAGGATTAGCCTAGTGAGCCGCGGCGCCGGCCAGTAGATTTAAACGACACTATAGCCCAAATGGATCTAACAGATATATACAGAACTTTCAATCCTACAGCTAAAGATTTTACATTCTTCTCAGCAGTACATGGAACCTTCTCTAGGATTGACCACATACTAGGCCATAAAGCAAGTCTCAGCAAATTCAAAAGAATTAGAATCATACCATGCAGCTTCTCAGACCATAAAGGAATGAAGTTGGAAATTAGCAACTCAGGAATCCCTAGAGCATATGCAAACACATGGAGATTGAACAACATGCTCCTGAATGAACAATGGGTCATAGAAGAAATCAAAAGAGAAATCAAAAACTTTCTGGAAGTAAATGAGGATAACAGCACAACATACCAAAACTTATGGGATGCAGCAAAAGCAGTGTTAAGAGGAAAGTTTATATCAATAGGTGCCTACATCAAGAAATTGGAAAGGCACCAAATAGATGAGCTTTCAATTCACCTCAAGGATCTAGAAAACCTACAGCAAACCAGACCCAAATCTAGTAGGAGAAGAGAAATAATGAAAATCAGAGAAGAAATCAACAGGATTGAATCAAGAAAAACATTACAAAAAATCAGCCAAACGAGGAGCTGGTTTTTTGAAAAAATAAACAAAATTGACACCCCATTGGCCCAACTAACTAAAAAGAGAAAAGACCCAAATCAATAAAATCAGAGATGAAAAAGGAAACGTAACAACAGACACCACAGAAATAAAAAGAATCATCAGAAATTACTACAAGGACTTGTATGCCAGCAAACAGGGAAATTATCAGAAATGGATAGATTCCTGGACACATGTAACCTACCTAAATTGAACCAGGAAGACATCGAAAACCTAAACAGACCCATTACTGAGACAGAAATTGAAACAGTAATAAAGGCCCTCCCAACAAAGAAAAGCCCAGGACCAGATGGATTCACTGCTGAATTCTACCAGACATTTAAAGAAGAACTAACTCCAATTCTTCTCAAACTATTCAGAACAATCGAAGAAGAGGGAATCCTCCCAAATTCTTTCTATGAAGCCAGCATCACCTTAATTCCTAAGCTGGAAAAAGATGCAGCACTGAAAGAGAATTACAGACCAATATCCCTGATGAACATAGATGCAAAAATCCTCAATAAAATTCTCGCCAATAGAATGCAACAACACATCAGAAAGATCATCCACCCAGACCAAGTGGGATTTATCCCTGGTATGCAGGGATGGTTTAATGTGCGCAAGACAATCAATGTGATACACCACATTAACAGACTGCAGAAGAAAAACCATATGATTATCTCAATAGATGCCGAGAAAGCATTTGATAAAATACAACACCCGTTCATGATGAAAACTCTAAGCAAACTGGGTTTGGAAGGAACATTCCTCAATACAATCAAAGCAATCTATGAAAAACCCACAGCCAGCATCCTATTGAATGGGGAAAAGTTGGAAGCATTTCCACTGAGATCTGGTACCAGACAGGGATGTCCACTCTCACCACTGCTATTCAATATAGTTCTGAGGTTCTAGCCAGAGCTATTAGGCAAGAAAAAGAAATTAAAGGGATACAAATTGGGAAGGAAGAACTCAAACTATCCCTCTTTGCAGATTACATGATTCTTTATTTAGGGGACCCAAAGAACTCTACTAAGAGACTATTGGAACTCATAGAAGATTTTGGGAAAGTAGCAGGGTATAAAATCAATGCACAAAAATCAACAGCCTTTGTATACACAGACAATGCCATGGCTGAGGAAGAACTTCTAAGATCAATCCCATTCACAATAGCTACAAAAACAATCAAATACCTTGGAATAAACTTAACCAAGGACGTTCAAGATCTCTACGATGAAAATTACAAAACCTTAAAGAAAGAAATAGAAGAGGATACCAAGAAATGGAAAAATCTTCCATGCTCATGGATTGGAAGAATCAATATCATCAAAATGTCCATTCTCCCAAAAGCAATTTATAAATTCAATGCAATACCAATCAAGATACCGAAGACCTTCTTCTCAGATCTGGAAAAATTGGTGCTGAAATTTATATGGAGGCACAAGAGACCTCGAATAGCTAAAGCAATCTTGTACAACAAAAACAAAGCTGGAGGCATCACAATACCAGATTTCAGGACATACTACAGGGCAGTTGTAATCAAAACAGCATGGTACTGGTACAGAAACAGATGGATAGACCAATGGAACAGAATTGAAACACCAGAAATCAACCCAAACATCTACAGCCAACTTATATTTGATCAAGGATCTAAAACCAATTCCTGAAGCAAGGACAGTCTATTCAATAAATGGTGCTGGGAAAACTGGATTTCCACATGCAGAAGCATGAAGCAAGACCCCTACCTTACGCCTTACACAAAAATCCACTCAACATGGATTAAAGACCTAAATCTACGACCTGACACCATCAAGTTACTAGAGAACATTGGAGAAACCCTTCAAGATATTGGCACAGGCAAAGAGTTTCTGGAAAAGACCCGGGAGGCACAGGCAGTCAAAGCCAAGATTAACTATTGGGATTGCATCAAATTGAGAAGTTTCTGTACTGCAAAAGAAACAGTCAGGAGAGTGAAGAGACAACCGACAGAATGGGAAAAAATATTTGCAAACTATGCAACAGATAAAGGGTTAATAACCAGAATCTACAAGGAGATCAAGAAACTCCACAAAAACAAAACCAACAACCCAATTAGGAGATGGGCCAAGGACCTCAATAGACATTTTTCAAAAGAGGAAATCCAAATGGCCAACAGGCACATGAAAAAATGTTCAAGGTCATTAGCAATCAGGGAAATGCAAATCAAAACCACATTGAGGTTCCACCTCACCCCGGTCAGAATGGCTCACATTCAGAAATCTACCAACAACAGATGCTGGCGAGGATGTGGGGAAAAAGGGACACTAACCCACTGTTGGTGGGAATGCAAACTGGTCAAGCCACTATGGAAGTCAGTCTGGAGATTCCTCAGAAACCTGAAGATAACCCTACCGTTCGACCCAGCCATCCCACTCCTTGGAATTTACCCAAAGGAATTTAAATTGGCAAACAAAAAAGCGGTCTGCAGCCTAATGTTTATTGCAGCTCAATTCACAATAGCTAAGACCTGGAACCAACCTAAATGCCCATCAACGGTAGACTGGATAAAGAAATTATGGGATATGTACTCTTTAGAATACTACACCGCAGTAAGAAACAACGAAATCCAGTCATTTGCAACAAAATGGAGGAATCTGGAACACATCATGCTGAGTGAAATAAGCCAGTCCCAAAGGGACAAATACCATATGTTCTCCCTGATTGGTGACAACTGACTGAACACCAAAAAGGAAACCTGTTGAAGTGGAATGGACACTATGGGAAACGGTGACTTGATCAGCATAGCCCTGACTGTTAATGAACAACTTAATACATTATCCCTCTTAGTAGTTTTTCTGTCTGTTCTACTTAATATGACTGGTTTAATTCTGTAATTAATACACAGTTATTCTTAAGTGTTGAAATTTAACTGAAATGTGATCCCTGTTAAACATAAGAGTAGGAATAAGAGAGGGAAGAGATGTATAATTTGGGACATGCTCAAGCTGACTTGCCCCAAATGGTAGAGTTAGAAACATACCAGGGTACTCCAATTTAATCCCATCAAGGTGGCATGTACCAATGCCATCTCACTAGTCCAAGTGATCAATTTCAGTTCACAATTGATCATAATGAAAGGACTAAGAGTCAAAGGGAGCACATAAGCAAGTCTAGTACCTGCTAACACTAACCGATAGAATAAATAAAGGGGAGAGTGATCCAACATGGGAAGTGAGATACTCAGCAGACTCATAGAATGGCAGATGTCCTAAATAGCACTCTGGCCTCAGAATCAGCCCTAAAGGCATTCGGATCTGGCTGAAAAGCCCATGAGAGTATTTCAGGCATGGAAAGCCAAGACACTCTGGCAAAAGATCTCTGTGAGTGAGATCTCAGTGGAAAGAACAGGTCTTCAAAGAAGGAGGTACCTTTCTCTGAAGGGAGGAGAGAACCTCCACTTTGACTATGACCTTGTCTAAACAAGATAAGAATCGGAGAACTCAGAGGGCTTCCATAGCCTTGGAAACTCATGACTGGAGCATAGGGAGACTACTGATGCCATAGACAGGAGTGTCAATTGGTAAAGTCAACAACAGGAGTCACTGTGCACTTACTCCTCATGTAGGATCTCTGTCCTTAATGTGCTGTGTATTGAGATTTAATGCTATAACGAGTACTCAAACAATATATTTCACTTTGTGTTTTTATGGGGGTGCAAACTGTTGAAATCTTTACTTAATGTGTACTAAACTGATCCTCTGTAAAAAAAAAAAAAAAGAAAAGAAAAAGAAATTATCAACTCCCAACTTGACTCTCACTAGGATTAAACATGACAATAGGTCTGATCTGATTTCATCATCATTTAAAAAAAATCATCTATTATTTTTCACTTTATGTTTCTGTGTGAGAGCAAACTGTTGAAATCCTTACTTAATGTATACTAAGCTGATCTTCTGTATATTAAGATAATCGAAAATGAATCTTGATGTGAATGGAAGGGGAGAGGGAGTGGGAAAGGGATGTGAATGGAAGGGGAGAGGGAGTGGGAAAGGGGAGGGTAGTGGGTGGGAGGGACGGTATGTGGGGGAAGCCATTGTAATCCATAAATCATACTTTGGAAATTTATATTCATTAAATAAAAGTTAAAAAAAAGATTTATTTATTTATTTGAAAGGCAGAGTTACAAAGAGGCAGAGAGAGAGAGAAAGAGAGAAAGTCTTCTGTGGGGAGCAACTCAGACTAGACTGTTACTGGAATTAAGACTTATTCTATGCATCTGCTCTCCCACAATATGGCGCTGAGAAGGGAGTAACAACTTCTACGCAGCTGCCTCTCGCCAACTTGAGTGATGACCTGCAGGAGCTGATCCTGCTCCTGATTGGAGGAGAGCAGCGTACTCGGCGTGTGGGTAGCAGAGTTGGGATTGGTGGAAGAGGACTATAAAGGAGGAGAGAGACAACATGCACGAGGAACACCTGAGCAACACCTGAGCAGCCCCCGAGAGAGCCGGCCGGCGGTGTGCCGCTCCCCTGCGGAAGTGGGGAAAGTGGCAGGGGGAACCGCCCTTCCACGGAGGTGGAAGGGTCGGTAGCCAACCCGGAAAGATCCAGCAGCAAACCCGGGAAGGGCCGAGCAGACAAAAGAACAGCGCAGGGTCCTGTGTCGTTCCTCCGCGAAGAGGGGGAGCAACAGTCTTCCTCCTGCTGGTTCTCTCCCCAAATGGCTGTAACGGCTGGAGCTGGGCAGATCAGAAGCCAGGAGCCAGGAGCTTTCTCTGGATCGCCCACGTGGGTGCAGAGGCCCAGGCACTTGGGCCATCTTCCAGTGCTTTCCCAGGTCATATCAGAAAGCTGGATTGGAAGTGGAGCGGCCGGGACTTGAACCGGCACCCACATGGGATGCTGGCACTGCAGGCAGTGGCTTTACCTGTTATGCCACAGTGCTGGCCCTGAAAGGGGTGGGATTTGCAGCCTTCTTTCTTACTACATTGGGAAGCAGTTTTTAAACATCTGAGAGTGAGGACTGTCGTAAAGAGAAAACTCAGAGGCATCAAAAGCTGCCTCACAAAAGCACAATCAGCACAGGTTCCGGGGCTCTGTTTCAGGGACCCGGCCTGAGCACGCGGAGCAGACAAGGAAACAACCGGCTTCCCAGCCAGGGAAAAGGCGGGGAGGCCACGGGTATGCGCCCGCTCTCTCATCCACCTGCGAGTCAGCAGGAAGTCCCCCGCCAGCCCCGGCTCAAGCCACACGAGGAAGGCACAACCTAACACAAGTACTGCCAGGGACACGAGGGCCATAGGCAGAACTAAGACAGGCAGAGAGGTCCCGGGGGGTTGATGACATTGGGAAATGAGGAGAGGCACGAAGGAGTGGAGATAAACTCGCTGTGGACCGAGTGCATCCTTCCGAGGTTCACACAGTAAGGCCTGAATCCTCACGGTCCTGGGTGTTTGGAGATGGAGCTTTGGGGAGGCGATGAGGGCACGAGAGTGGCACCCCACGATGGGATCGGCGCCCTCCTACAAAGAGGCAGGAGAAAGCTTGCTTACGCTCGCTCGCTCTCTCCCCCACCGGAGGACAAAAGGTACAGTGTGCTGACCGCAAAGGAAGCCCTCACAGGGTACCAGTCCTACAGCTGGGGCCTCCAGAGCTCGGCGGAGAAAGTGTCCACCGTGTAAGCCCGCGGCCTCTGCAGAAGCGACACGGAGAGAAGTTTCCAAGCCAGCAGGGGAATGGGGCCATGCCGCTGGAGTCATGGCGAACGCCTATGAGAACTTGACACGGTGACGGGAACAGTCACTTAGAGGACAAAAGGCAGATAGGACCAATGTGTGTCAGCCTCAAGTATTTTTTTTTTTTTTTTGACAGGCAGAGTGGACAGTGAGAGAGAGAGACAGAGAGAAAGGTCTTCCTTTGCCATTGGTTCACCCTCCAATGGCCGCCGCGGCCTGCGCACCGCGCTGATCCGATGGCAGGAGCCAGGTACTTCTCCTGGTCTCCCATGGGGTGCAGGGCCCAAGCACTTGGGCCATCCTCCACTGCCTTCCTGGGCCACAGCAGAGAGCTGGCCTGGAAGAGGGGCAACCAGGACAGAATCCGGCATCCCGACCGGGACTAGAACCCGGTGTGCCGGCGCCGCAAGGCGGATTAGCCTGTTGAGCCACGGCGCCGGCCCAGCCTCAAGTATTTCATCACAAATATTTAAAACTAGAATGAGACTTAAAAAGAGAGAACTGAAGACAATTATAGGAAAACATGATTTGTTGGGAGGGACAGGCAATAATGAGAAGTTTACAAACATAATATGGTGTATAATAAAGTGAGCATCAGGGGGCTGGCCCTGTGGTGTAGTGGGGTAAGCCACTGCCTGCAGCACTGGCATCCCATATGGGTGCTGGTTCGAGTTCTGGCTGCTCCACGTCTGATCAAGCCCCCTGCTAATGTGCCTGGGGAAGCAGCGGAAGATGGCTCAAGTCCTTGGGCCCCTCCAACCACGTGGGAGAACCGGAAGAAGCTCCTGGCTCCTGGCTTCAGTTCAGCTCTGGCTGTTGGAGCCACTAGCGGAGTGAACCAGCAGATGGAAGACCTCTCTCTGTGTGTCTCCCTCTCGCTCTGTAACTCTGCCTTTCAAATAAATAAATCTTTTAAAAAATTCAAGTGAGCATCTTTAGAAGTTTGGGGTGCTTGGATCAAAGATAGAATAAAATTAGGGGCTGGCACCGTGGCACACTAGGTTAATCCTCCGCCTGCGGCGCTGGCATCCCATGAGTGCCGGTTTTAGTCCCGGCTTCTCCTCTTCCAATCCAGCTCTCTGCTGTGGCCTGGGAAAGCAGTAGAAGATCGCTCAAGTCCTGGGGCTCCTGCACCTGCATGGGAGACCAGGAAGAAGCACCTGGCTTCTTGGATCGGTGCAGCTCTGGCCGTTGCGCCATTTGGAGAGTGGACCAATGGAAGGAGGACTTTTCTCTGTTCTCTCTCTCTTACTGTCTATAACTCTACCTGTCAAATAAATAAATAGATAATCTAAAAAAAAAAAAGAAAAAATTAACCAATGAAATAGAGCCCACACTAACTTAAAACTCACTATTGGGGCTGCCGTTGGTGTTGCCAGCGTCTCACATCAGAGCGCCAATGCAAGTTTAGCTGCTCTGCTTCTGATCCAGCTCCCTGCGAATGCACCAGGGAAGGCAGTGGAAGATGGCCCAAGCGCTTGGGCTCCTGCCACACGTGGGAGACAGATGGAGTTCCAGGCTCCTGGCTGCAGGCTGGTCCAGCCAGCCCTGACCACTGGGGTCACTTGTGGAGTGAGTCAGAGGATTGAACATCTCTCTCTTTGTGTGTGTCTCTCATTCTCTCTCTGTTCACTCTGCCATTCACATAAAATCTTAGGAAAAAACCTATTTAATTGATCATATTGAGAAAAAAAGACAGGGAAATGTCATCAAAATTCATGGTAATGCAGCATTTGAAACGTAATGAATCGGTTTTATAAAGTAATTAAATTAAAAGTTTCTACATGAAAATTAAAAACAACTGCATAGTATCTCAGGCCCACACAGAATGGCTACCATGGAAAAGGCAGACAGGTGTGGAGGACGTGGCCAGCGGGGTGGGGTGGGGGGAATGTAGATGGCACAGCCAGTTGAGAAAACGGCTTGGCAGTTCCCCAAAATGTTAAACATGCAGTCTCCATAAAATTCAGCAATTCCTCGCCTAGGTCTACACCCAAGAAAAAGGAAAATACATTCCCACACAGCAGTTTGTCTGTGACTGTTCAGACCAGTAGGATCACATTAGTTGGAAAGAAAGAACAACCTACGTGCCCAATAGGTCATGAACAGGTGAACAAAACAGGGAATATGGTGCATTGGGAGATTATTCAACAGCACAAAGGAACCAAGTTTATGCCACACGAAGAGGGCAGCCACAAGACCTATCTCTATGAGATGCCAGGAAAAGACGGCAGCAGGATTAGTGGTTGCCTGGATCCGGCGGCAGCGGTCAGAATTATTCTAAATGGGTGTGAGAAACTCTAGGGCTGTGATGAAAATAATCCAAGACTGAATTGGGAAGGTTGTAATGTATGAGACATCATTGAATTGTACACTTACAATCGGTGGGTTTTATGACATGTACATTACACCTCAACAGTTATTAAAAGTACCGCAGGGGCTGGCGCTGTGGTGCAGCGGGTAACTCCCTGGCCTGAAGCGCAAGTATCCCATATGGGCGCCGGTTTGAGGCCTGTCTGCTCC
The DNA here is from genome assembly GCF_051225735.1 of Oryctolagus cuniculus. NCBI lineage: Eukaryota > Metazoa > Chordata > Mammalia > Lagomorpha > Leporidae > Oryctolagus > Oryctolagus cuniculus. The sequence continues at coordinate 50,788,815 of NC_142884.1, read as the reverse complement.
ACTTCCGATCCAGCTCTCTGCTATGGCCTGGGAAAGCAGTAGAAGATGGCCCAAGTCTTTGGGCCCCTGCACCCATGTGGGAGGCCTGGAGGAAGCTCCTGGCTCCTGGCTTCAGATAGGTGCAGCTCTGGCGGTTGCAGCCATTTAGGGAGTGAACCATCGGACGGAAGACCTTTCTCTCTCTCTCTGCCTCTCCTCTCTCTGACTTTCAAATAAAAATACATAAATCTTAAAAAAGTACTGCAATATAAAGTAATATATTAGACTAAAATATTCATGATCACTATTGATAATTATCCATGTAGAAAAAACCGTAATGAACAAAATGAAAGTGACAAAGCTGGGAAAAGTGTACCATGTATAACAGACTAGCTTTCTTAGTCTTTAGTCTTACAATGACTCTAACGGATCTACTGTGGGAAAAAATAACTGCATTGAAAATATAGCAAAGGACCTGAGATGACAGTAGGTAAGGGGGCAAATCTACTTGTGCTGTATTTTTTTTTTAGATTTATTTTATTTATTTGAAAGGCAGTGTGGCACAGAAGGAGAGAGAGAGAGAAAGAGAGAAAGAGAGAGAGATCGATCTTCCATCCTCTGGCTCACTCCCCGACACAGTGGTCAAGACTGGACCAGATGGAAGCTGGGAGCCTGGAACTCCATCCGATCTCCCGTATAGGTGGCAGGGGACCAAGTACTTGAGCCGTTTCCTGCATTCTCGTGCTGGTGCTCTGATATGGGATGCTGGTGTCACAGGCAGCGGCTTAACCTGCTATGCCATAATGCCGGCCCTGTGTTTTAAATTTATGAATACTCAGTACTCCCTTGGTAGGGGGGATTGCTTCCAGGACTCCCGAGTCCCTTATATAAAAGGGAAGATTATTTGCAAATGCCCTGTGCACATCCTCTCATACACTTAAATCATCTCTAGGTTACTTTTAATACTCAGTATTTTCAATATTTTTAATACAACACAAATGTTATGTAAATAGTTCTTCCACTGTATTGAGGGGATAATGACCAGAAAAAAAGTCTGTATATCTTCAGCACAGATGCAACTTTAAAAAATATTTTTGATCTGCGGTGTGAATCCAGCACCAGGAACCAACTGTTGGCAGAGGGCCAACTGTATGCAGTGCTGGTAGCAACATCTTGTGTCAGAGCATTGGTTCAAGCCTTGGCTGCTCCACTTCTGATCCACCGCCCGGCTAATGTGCCCGGGAAAGCAGCAGTAGATGGCCCAAGTCCTTGGGCCCCTGCACCCATGTGGGAGACCAGGAAGAAGCTCCTGGCTCCTGGCTTCAGATAGGCTCAGCTCCGGCCATTGCAGCCAACTGGGGAGTGAACCAGCAAATCTGCCTGGGGAAGCAGCAGAGGACGGGCCAAGTCCTTTGGTCCCTGCACCCGTGTGGGAGACCTGGAAGAAGCTCCTGGCTCCTGGCTTTGGATCGGCTCAGCTCTAGCCATTGCGGCCATTTGGGGAGTGAATCAGTAGATGGAAGACCTCTCTCTCTTTCTGTCTCTGTCTATAGCTCTGCCTCTCAAATAATAAATAAATAAATAAATAAATCTTTAAAGAAAAATGTTTCTTTCTGTCACCAAAGACCCAAAGAGCAGACAACACTTGGGACAGTGAGATGTTGAGAAACAAGTCTTTCTCTCCTGTGCTGGAAGGATAAACATTGGCTCCAGTCCTGCTGGCAGGTGTAGCAGGCAGCCCTGGGGCCCGACCCAGACCCCCTCAGACCTCTGCTGAGTGTGCCCGGCTCACCAACCCCCCAGCATGTGGCCCCTCTGCTGGGATCCAGCCTCCTGGCCAGGAATGCCCACCCCCGCTCAGACAAGGCGCGCTGAGAGTTGGTGTACAAACACCCCAGCCCCCTCCCTTCTCAGGGGAGGTGAGTGCAGGTCTGGCTCCCAGGGTCCCCCTGCAGGATGAAGCTCCAGGCGCTAACTTGCTTGGCAAGTTTGGGCGCCTCGCCTTTCGCGTCTCCATTGATTCTCCACTTCCCTACTGGGGTTCTCTTGGCTCACCTCCCTGAGAGGCGATCGATCATGTTTGTCTCGGGGTTTGCTTATGGAGGAATCCAATCGGAGACAGAGGAAATCCCACGCTATCTAAAGAACCACGATGCACTTGTCCTTCCGCCTAGCTGTTGTTGAACTGGCACGGCGAGATCTCTTGTATATGTAGCAAAGAAATATTATTATTATTCAGAGGCTCTAGGACAGGCAGGTTTTCCTTTAAAATTCTTGGCACAGACATGGCACAAGGCAAGAAGTCTCTAAGTGTTAGATTCATGAGTGCTTCCCGCAGGGGCCGAACTGAGCCAAAGGCTCTCCTGTGTCATCTCCTTTCCTCTTTGCACTACAACCTTCAAGGTGAGTCCCTACGGTATCTCTGCTTAACAGGTGAGAAAACTGGGGCTAAGTCACTCGCCCAAGGCCCCCGGGATTCCAATCTAGGTAGTCAGAATTTTTGCAGACAACCACAAGAATACTAACTACAATCTATAGGGGCAGAAGACGGGAAAGAAGGCAAATAGGAAACCAGCTATGGTGTACATATAGAAAGCAGCCACTCAAAAGAAAGGACATGAAGCGCTCCACAGTTTACTATTAAACAAGTTTGAATTGTAAAAAGCTGTGGCCTGGAACTGATGCTGTGGCATGGAGGATTAGGATTCCACCTGCGGTGCCAGCATCTCTTATGGGCACCGATTTGAGTCCTGGCTGCTCCACTTCTGATCCAGCTCCCTGCTAGTGCACCTGGGGAAGCAGCAGAGGATGACCAGAGCGTTTGGGCCCCTGCATTCATGTGGGAGACCTTAGGGAGACTCCTGGCTCTGGCCTGACCCAGTTCTGGCTGTTGCAGCCATTGAGGGAATGGGCTGGTGGATGGAAGACCTCTCTCTGTCTCTCCTTCTTTCTAAGTATCTCTGCCTTTCAAATAAACAAACAAACAAACAAATAAATATTTAAAAATAAAAAGCTGTGGTGGGGCTGGTGCTGTGGTGCAGAGGGTTAAAGCCCTGGCCTGCAGTGCTGGCATCCCATATGGGTGCTGGTTGGAGTCCTGGCTGCTCCACTTCTGATCCAGCTCTCTGCTAGGGCCTGGGAGAGCAGTGGAGGATGGCCTAACTGCTTGAGCCCCTGGACCCACGTGAGAGACTCAGCGGAAGCCCCAACTGTTTCGGTCACTAGGGGACTGAACCAGCGGATAGGAGACCTCTCTCTCTTTCTCTGTGTCTGTCTCTCTGTAACTCTGCATTTCAAATAAATAAATAAATCTTAAGAAAAAAAAAACAAGCTGTGGCATGTGTGTGTTTTCAGCACAAGCATACGCTTGCACACACATAAGCCAACTCAAGAAACCCCGGACAGGCTTCCGTCTGGGGACAAGGGGACAAGAGCGTTTACCTTGTGTATGTGTTTTTTTTTTTTTTGGGGGGGGGGGCACTTTGCACCATTCAAGCTCTTTAACCCATGGATTTTGAAGAAAAAAATAATCACATTAAAAACTAGAACAGGGGCTAGCGCTGTGGTACACTAGGTTAATCTTCTACCCGTGGTGCCGGATCCCAAATAGGCTCTGGTTCGAGTCCGGCTACTCTACTTCCGATCCAGCTCTCTGCTGTGGCCAGGGAAAGCAGCAGAAATTGGCCCAAGTCGTTGGGCTCCTGTACCATGTGGGAGACCTGGAAGAAGCTCCTGGCTCCTGGCTTCTGGCTCCGGATTGGCTTAGTTCTGGCCATTGTGGCCATTTGGGGAGTGAACCAGCTAATGGAAGACCTCTCTCTCTCTGTCTCTCCTCACTGTAACTCTACCTCTCAAATAAATAAATAAGATCTTTAAAAATTTTTTTAAGAACTAGAACAGACATTTCCTCAATGCCCATGAAAGAGAAACACACTATGAGTAAGCATAGGAAATTATTGCGGTTGACTCACAAAAAATGGAAGTCCCCTAAATAACGTGAAACGATAAGACAGAAGCAGAAACAGGAAGGCAGTAAATGAAGACACATGGCTGCCCAGGTGCCACAGAGGCTGAGTATCAACCTTCAACAATCAATTCTACCTATGGGGAAATATTTTATTCCACTTACGACTTTAATATTTGTATGTGGTTTTCAAATGACTTTATTACTATTTAAACCTGGTCTATTTATCATTTACTTGAAGAACAGAGAGATGCAGAGAGAGACAAAGACAGACAGACAGAGAGATCTTGCATCTGCTGGTTTATTCCCCAAATGCCTGCTATAGCCAAGGCTGGGCCAGGCGGAAGCCAGGAGCCTAGAATTCAATCTGGGTCTCCCATCGGGGTGGCGGGAACCCAAGTCCTGGAGCCATCACCTGCTGGGTGCTCATTACTATGAAGCAGAGCCAGGACAGGAACCCAGTACCCCAGTGTGGGCTGTGGGTGTCCCGGGTGGTGTCAGTCTCACCTGCCGTGCCAAACACCTGCTCGCTCGCTCTCTTTGTTTGTTTGTTTTTTTTTTTTTTTTCAAAAATCAAACTTGATAACTTTAAGATTTTCCTCATTGTGTAGGTTTTTTCCAAATGTTTTCATTAACTTTTGGAAATTTACATATATATATAATTTTTAAGACTTATTTATTTGAAAGTCAGAGAGAGAGAGAGAGAGAGAGAGAGAGATTCCATCTCTCTCACTCTCCAAATGATTGCAACAACTGGGGCTGGCCAGGCCGAAGCCAGGATGCAGGAACTCTATCCTGCTCTTCAGGTGGGTGCAGGGGCCCAAGCACTGGGGCCGTCCTCCGCTGCCTTCCCAGGTGTGTTAGCAGGGAGCTGCATCAGAAGTGGAGCAGCCAGGGATGCCAGCATCGCAGGCAGAGGCTTAACCTGTTACAACACAATGCTGGCCCTGGTTCTGTTTTTTTTTTTTTTTTTTAAATTAAAGGGAAGTTTGATTTCTTTAAAAAATTATTTAGTTATTTTTCTTTGAAAGACAGAGAGAGAGAGACAGAAATAGAAACAGATCTCCCATTTGCTGGTTCACTCCTCAAATGCCTGAAACAGCAGAAGCCAGGAGCCTGGCACTCAGTCCAGATCTCCAGCCTCGGTGACCGGCGCCCCACCACTGAGCCGGCACTGGCCACCTCCCAGGCTGCTCAGGAGCAGAAATCTGGAACTGGAGACACAGGCAGGACGTGAGCCCAGCGCCGGTGCCGTCGGGGTGGGTGTCCCGGGCAGCACCCCCCTGCTGAGTCAACACCGGCCCAGGCTGTTTCAGCCTTTTCATTTTGAAAAGCAAAAACCAAAACAAAGCAAGAGCCAAAACACCACCTTGGGCCAATTTATATTACTAATTAGGTGAATTTTAATCTGGACCGGAGCCATGTAATAGAGTTGAGTTGTCCTTTTTAACCCTTGTTGTTACTTGCTTTGTTTTCCTACAGGCAGAATAAGCTTTATGTAATTCATGCTCTGGGGATATGAAAGATTCCTTCTGTGCCTGGCATATGACAACTTTTATAATATTCCATAAACACTTCAGAAGTGTGATTTGTGAATAAAAATGGATTTCTATCTCACATATCATACCAAAATAAAGTCTAGATGGGGCCAAAATTTAAATGAAAAATTTTTAAAAATTTAAAATCTTAAAAGAAAAAAATAAAAGCCAAAATACTAGAAGACGATAGGTTCAGTTTGTGACAGTTCATGAAGCTGTACATTAATTACTGGTATATTTTTATGTGTTCCATTTCACAACAAAAAGTTTTTAAAAATTTAAGCACAAGACATAAGGAAAATTATTAAAAAATAATTTTGGAGTAGAAAGGACCTTGCTAAAAATGACCCAAATTTCAGAAATCATAGAAGAAAAACTGTCTGAAATTGACCAGATATATGTTAAAATTTTTGTATTGCCAAAGAATATGACAAATAAGGCCAAGAGACAAATGAAAAATTGGACAAATATCTGCAAATTAGATCACAAATTTATAAGAGTTTTGATTATATCGAGTTAATACAAATCAATAATAAAAAGACCAAGGAACTGAAAAGAAGGTAGGCAAAGAACATAAAGTTTATAAAAACAGAAAGTCCAGTGGCTCTTAAATAGAAGGAAAGCTTTACAACCTCACACAAAATGAAAGAAATATACATTCAGGGCCGGTGCCGCGGCTCACTAGGCTAATCCTCCGCCTGCGGCGCCAGCACCCTGGGTTCTAGTCCTGGTTGGGGCACCGGATTCTGTCCCGGTTGCCCCTCTTCCAGGCCAGCTCTCTGCTGTGGCCTGGGATAGCTGTGGAGGATGGCCCAAGTGCTTGGGCCCTGCACCTGCGTGGGAGACCAGGGGGAAGCACCTGGCTCCTGGCTTTGGATCGGCACAGCGCCGGCCACAGTGACCATTTGGGGGGTGAACCAATGGAAGGAAGACCTTTCTCTCTGTCTCTCTGTCTCTCTCTCTCTCACTCTACTTGTCAACAACAACAACAACAACAACAAAAAAAAAAGAAGAAGAAGAAGAAATATACATTCAGACTAAAAATGAGATAGTGGGGGCCGGCTTGGGGCCGGCGCTGTGGCGCACTAGGTTAATTCTCCGCCTGTGGTGCTGGCATCCCCTATGGGCTCTGGTTCTAGTCCTGACTGCCCCTCTTGCAATCCAGCTCTCTGCTGTGGCCTGGGAAAGCAGTAGAAGATGGCCCAAGTGCTTGGGCCCCTGAACCCGCATGGGAGACTGGGAAGAAGCACCTGGCTCCTGGCTCCTGGCTCCTGGCTTCGGATCAGCGAATTTCCAGCCTTTGCAGCCATCTGGGGAGTGAACCAATGGAAGAAAGACCTCTCTCTCTCTCTGTCTCTCTCTCAACTGTCTGTAATCTCTCAAATAAATAAATAATTTAAAAAAAGAGATAGTACTTTCTAGCTCTTAGATTCACAAAGGTCTTACATAGTTGGCCAAATTGTGAATTAATAGTGAATTAATTATGAATTAATTGCTTGCGGGATGCAAACAGATCCAAGTCTATCCACCAACATTGTAACCACACCTAATGATTCCATACCCAGATGTCTAACCTACAGCTAAACTGGTAATGTGCAAAGTGACTGATGTCCAGGGGTACTTAATGTGGCCTGGCTTGTAATAACAAAAGTTTGGAAAAGATCTAGATGCCCATCAAAGAGAACACCTCCTGGTGCAGGCACACAGTGGACTCCTGTGATGTCATTTGAAAGGAAGAAGTAGGGGCTGGTGCTGTGACTCCAGCAGGTTAAGCCACTGCTTGCAACTCAGGCATCCCATATCGGAGTGCTGGTTCAAATCCCAGCTGCTCCACTTCCAATCCAGTTTCCTGTGAATGGGTCCGAGAAGGCAGTGGGTTATGTTAGGTTAAGTTTAGGTGCTTGGGTCCCTGCCACCCATGTAGAAGATTCAGATGGAATTCCTGGCTCCTGGACTTGGCCTGGTCCAGACGGGTCTCTAGCAGCAAATTGGGGAGTGAACCAATGGGTAGTTCTCACTCTAACTCTGCCTTTCAAAATAACTAAATCAATCTTTTTAAATGAAAGAAAGTCTATGGAATGATATGGAATGGTATCTAAGATGCAATAGTTTTTTTTTTTATTTTTTATTTTTTGACAGGCAGAGTGGACAGTGAGAGAGAGAGACAGAGAGAAAGGTCTTCCTTTGCCGTTGGTTCACCCTCCAATGGCCGCCGCGGCTGGCGCGCTGTGGCTGGCGCACCGCGCTGATCCGATGGCAGGAGCCAGGAGCCAGGTGCTTTTCCTGGTCTCCCATGGGGTGCAGGGCCCAAGCACCTGGGCCATCCTCCACTGCACTCCCTGGCCACAGCAGAGGGCTGGCCTGGAAGAGGGGCAACCGGGACAGAATCCAGCGCCCCAACCGGGACTAGAACCTGGTGTGCCGGCGCCGCTAGGCGGAGGATTAGCCTAGTGAGCCGCAGCGCCGGCCAATAGTTTTTTTTTTTTTTTTTTAAGATATATATATTTATTTAAAAGGCGGAATTACAGAGGCAGAGGCAAAGAAAGAGAGAGAGATCTTCCATGTGCTGTGTCACTCCACAAATGGCCACAGTGGCCAGAGCTGGGCCAACCCAAAGACAGGATCCAGGAGTTTCTTGCAGATCTCCCATGTGGTTGCAGGGGCCCAAATTCTTGGGCCATCTTCCACTGCTTTCTCAGGCCATAGCAGAGAGCCGGATCAGAAGTGGAACAGTCAGGACTCAAACCGGTGCCCATATGGGATGCCAACACTGCAAGTGGTGGCTTTACCCAGTATGCCACTACATAAGTTTTATTTATTTATTTATTTATTTGACAGATAGAGTTAGACAGTGAGAGAGAGAGAGAGAAAGGTCTTCCTTCCGTTGGTTCACCCCCCAAATGGCTGCATGGCCGGCACTGTGCCGATCTGAAGCCAGGAGCCAGGTGCTTCTTCCTGGTCTCCCATGAGAGTGCAGGAGCCCAAGCACTTGGGCCATCCTCCGCAGCTATCCCAGGCCACAGCAGAGAGCTGGACTGGAAGAGGAGCAACCGGGACTAGAACCGGCGCCCACATGGGATGCCGGCGCTTCAGGCGGAGGATTAACCAAATGAGCCAGGGCGCCGGCCCTACAATAAGTTTAAAAAAAAAAAAAGAGCAAAGGGCAAAATGGTGCATGGGACATGCTACATTTGTGGAAAGAAAAATCAAAACGTGTATGTTTACAAACACATGGAGGTTTTGAAGGCATCAGAAAGGCAATTGTCTGAGGGTGGGGCGGGACTTTTAGAACTTTATATCAAGTGTGTGTGTCATCAAAATCCATCTTTTTTTTTTTTTTAGAAAAATATTTTATTTATTTGAGAAGTAGAGTTACAGACAGTGAGAGGAAGAGACAGAGAGAGAGGTCTTCCTTCTGTTGGCTCAGTCCCCAAATGGCCGCAACAGCGGGCGCTGCGCAGATCTGGAGCCGGGAGCCGGGAGCCAGGAGCCAGGAGCTTCCTCCCGGTCTCCCACGTGGGTGCAGGAGCTCAAAGACTTGGGCCATCTTCCACTGCTTTCCCAGGCCACAGCAGAGAGCCGGATTGGAAGAGGAGCAGCCGGGACTAGAACCGGAGCCCATATGGGATGCTGGCGCTGCAGGTGAGGGATTAACCCACAGTGCCATGGTGCCAGCCCCCTCAAAATCCATCTTTAAAAGTTGACTATGAGGGGCCAGCATTGTGGTGTAGCCAGTTAAGCAGCCGCCTGCAGCTCTGGCATCCCATCGGGGCACCGGCTGGAGTTCTGGCTGCTCTCCTTCTGATCCGGCTTCCTGCTAATGCACCCGGGGAGGCAGTGGAAGATGGCCCTAGCCCTTGGGCCTCTGCACCCACATGGGAGACCTGGAAGAAGCTCCTGGCTCTGCGGCCATTTGGGGAGTGAACCAGAGGATGGAAGATCTCTCTGTCTCTCCCTCCTTCTTCTTGTAACTCTGCCTTTCAAATTAAAAAAAAAAGTGTTTGTGTATGTTGGCTCTTCAACAAGTTCCTGGAAACTATGTGATGAAAAAAACTGAGCCTGGTTTCAAAGTCTTTTTGCACCGAAAGAACTTTCATTTCTGTTTTTTTTAAAACCCTCATACATCTACTAACTCAGTTATATGGGCTGTCGATGCAAATTTCCTATTTATTTGTTGCGGGGGTATCCATCAAAGAGTGATGGTCTCAGGTATGGGGCTTCCATCTGCTTCTCCACGCAGGACGGGCAGGCTGGGATACGTGGGAGCCCCAGGCTCACCTTGGCCTGTTCCCAGATGCACACAGTTCAGAGAGCAAGGGAGAGCAGCTGCTGCTACCACACCAAGCGCGCTCTCCCCCCTCACATCTGCACCGCAGCCCAAGCGCCCTGGGGACTTGAGTCTGAGACGTCACCTCCCAGGGTGCCCCCCCCACCGGAGCCCCTGCGGCAGTGAAACCAAGCCCAGGACTCCGAGGAAGGCAAACACCCAGGGACTCCACCTGGAAAGGGGGATGGGTCCATGCAGGGGGCGTCGCAGTCCCGTGCTCTTGCCGCCCCTGGTCCAGATAGCGAGAGGGCGCAGTGGAGGCCTGGGGCGGGGGACACTCTGATTTGAGGGACCTGTGAGGGAGGCTCAGCCCACCCTGCTGGCTCCGGCTTTCTCCAGATGGCCTCTTCCCACGGACCTCACTGCTGCATTCTTGGGGTTTTTCCCCTCTGGGCAGTTCTGCTGTCGCAGAGGTGAGAAAGGGGAGCAGAGAAATCGAACGCAGACCCCGCTGCGGCCCCCAACCTTTGGCCCTGCCGTCCCCTTTGCTGGGAGAGCCATCCGCTGCTAGCCCCCGTGCACCCACGCACACGTGCACCCACAAGTGCACAAAAGCACCTCCCACAGCCAGAGCTCCTTCTCCATCTCAGCTCTGCTGTGGCCTCATTTCTGTTGCAACCTCCAGGCGAGAGCCACAGGGGGCCACTGTGGTCTATACAAAGGCGAGGATGAGCACACTGCTTCCTGGCCCTCCTGGCTGCTTCCTGCAACTGCTAGGCTGCCCTTGAGACACTGCTCCTGGCCACCTCGCCCTTCTCTTTCCCCATCCCTGCTTTGCACACGCGGCTCGCTCTGCCTCGCACCTCTCCCCCTTCCCCCACGTTGCAAACTTCCTTCTACACCCGGCTCAATTTGCAGTGCCTGCTGCCTCCCCACACAGAGCGCTGCCCCTCCCTGAGCCCTCTCTCCTTGCTGCTCTGTGTCAGTTACCCTGGTCCCCGCAGGGCTGGGGACCGCTCGAGGCAGGGCCGGGGACTGGCCCTGGGGCAGGGTCTCCACTGGCTCCCGGCTCCCTGACCTGGACGGGTGACTTTGCCTCTTGGTGGTTGTGTCAGTCAGTTTTGCATCACCCCAACAAAATGCCTGGGGAAACGAACTTTGTAAAGAGAATGTGACTTAGCTCCTAGGTTTGGAGGTTCAAGTCCAGGACGGTGCTGTGAGCGCAACGGTGGAGTGCAGGTGGAGGTGGATCGTGTACGATCCAGAGAGGAGACACAGCAGCTGGGCCTCGCCCAGGTGTTACAGCCAGACCCCTCTCTCGGGACAGTCCCCTCCCCAGGGCACTCCCACTAGGCCCGCCTCGCAAACACCATAATTGGATTAAGTTTCCACACTCTTAGCATCATTTGCTTATAACTCTGGGCTTTAAATGCCTATCTGAGGGGCCAGCGCTGTGGCGTAGCAGGTAAAGCTGCTGGCAGTGATACCAACATCCCATATGGGTGCCGGTTCAAGTCCAAGCGGCTCCACTTCCAATCCAACTCTTCGCTAATCTGCTTGGGAAAGCAGCAGAAGATGGTCCAAGTATTTGGGCCCCTGCACCTATGTGGGAGACCCAGATGAAGCTCCTGGCCCAGTGCTGGTCATTGTGGCCATCTAGGGAGTGAATCAATAGATGGAAGATTTCTCTCTCTCTCTCTCTGACTTTCAAAATAAATAATACGTCTTTAAAATATATTTATCTGATTTCTGGGGGATTCTTTCATGCAGTAAGTTGACACCTAAAACTACCATCCCAAGGGGGGAATGTTCCAGGCCAGAGTCCCAGAAGGACTCTCACTGAGCAGTGAGAAGAGCAGGACGCGCTGTTGGAAGAAATCACCAACAGTGCGGCTTCAGGAGAAGCCTGGCTGCAGCCTGAACTTGGAGTTGAGCGACGTGCCCAGATTGTCATGCCAGGAGGCCAGGGCCCAGGGTTGCCGGCTCCACATCAGCTCCACATTGGCCAGGGGCTGGGGCCGGGCCCCTCTGAGTGGGGCAATGCCCGTGGACCAAGGGCATCCTCTGGACAAGGGTGCAGGTGTTTGTGGCTGCCACACGGGGCGTGGCGGCTGCGAGACGGGTATAGGGCATCCCGGGCATGGTCCCCAGTACTCGAGTCCATGTCAGTTGGCATCACCATGAGCACTGGGCTACTGTCCTCACCATGACCCCAGCCAGGGCCCAGGTGCGAGGAAGGAAGTGGGGGAAGTGTGGGGTGGTGTGGGAGTCACACCCTCCTGGCTGCTCTCCCATTCATCTCTCCCCCTTCCTGGCTCTCCAGGCTTGGGTTAAGAGGAAGGGCATGGGGCTGGCACCATGGCTCACTTGGTTAATCCTCTGCCTGCAGTGCCGGCATCCCATATGGGCACCAGGTTCTGTCCCGGTTGCCCCTCTTCCAGGCCAGCTCTCTGCTGTGGCCCTGGAGGGCAGTGGAGGATGGCCCAGGTCCTTGGGCCCTGCACCCGCATGGGAGACCAGGAGGAAGCACCTGGCTCCTGGCTTCAGATCGGCGCAGAGTGCCGGCCATAGCAGCCATTTGGGGAGTAAACCAACAGAAGGAAGACCTTTCTCTCTGTCTCTGTCTCACTGTCTAACTCTGCCTGTCAAAACAAAACAAAACAAAACAAAAACAAAAACAAACAAACAAACAAAAAAACACGAGGAAGGGCATACGGCTATGGCAGAGGAGAACCTGGATCAGCTGCTCCAGCTGCTTCCCGAGGCTGTCTGAGAAGATCAGGCTGGGAGGACAGAGGACAGAAGAGGGAGATGGGACAGCATAGAACAGCTGCCAAAGGCAACCTCAGTATCTGAAATGACAGGTGCTCCTGGGGCAAGAGGAGCGGTGTCCCCGGTCCTGACAGCAATGACAGGTGTGGAGGCAGAATGCCTCAAAGAGGAAGCAGGGCTGGCTGCTCAGGTGGACAGGTCAGTGTTCCAGGAGCCTGGGTGCACCTGAGCTCACACAGGCATCCGGGCCTTTCTGAATCCAGAGAACCCAGGGCCTTGCCTTCCCGAGGGAGGGCTGGTGACACCAGGGAGCCCATTTACTTGGTTTTGTTTGTTCATTTATACATGAGGAAGCGATAAAGAAGAGATCGCCCATCTGCTAGTTTACCCCCAAATGCCCAGAACAGCTAAAAACTGGCCAAGCTAAAGCCAGGAGCCAGGTACTGCACCGGATCTCCCACATGGCTGGCAGGGACCTAAATACTTGAGCCATCACCTGCTGCCTCCCAGGGTGCTTGTCAGTAGGAAGCTGGAAACCAGGAGCAGAGCCGGGACTCCACCAGCCCCAGGAGAAACACCCACCCCCATGACACTTTCAAAGATGGGCAAACTAGTGGGCCGAGCCGAGCTACAGCGAGTGAAAGCCCCAGCCCGCGGTGCCAGCATCTCGTATGGGCACTGATTCGAGTCCCGGCCACTCCACTTCCAATCCAGCTTTCTGCTATGGCCTGGGAAAGCAGTAGAAGATGGCCCAAGTCCTTGGGCCCCTGCACCCACGTGGGAGACCCAGAAGAAGCTCCTGGCTCCTGGCTTCAGATCAGCCCAGCTCCGGCTGTTGAGGCCCTTTGGGAAACAAACCAGCGGATGGAAGATTCTCTCTCTGCCTCTGCCTCTCTCTACCTCTGCCTCTCAAACAAATAAGTAAATTTTATTAAAAAAAAAAAAAAAGGTGGGCACTGAGGCCGGGAGAGGGGAGGCCTTGCTGGCACTCACAGTGAATAAGAAGCAAAGGCAGGACCAGCCCTGACTCAGTGCCCTCCCGCCACGGCCCGCAGGGGGCGCTCTCAGACGTCAGAGTCACCGCCCCCTCAGCACAGGTGTCCTTCGGCGGGAGGAGCCTCCCACTCCCACCCAAGGCCACCTGGGGTTCCGGGCACGCCCTCCTCTTGCCGGCCTGGGGAGCCCTGGACGAAGAGTCTCCCAGCTGGCGAGTTTGTCAGGCCTCTGCCACGATCGCCCAGGCCATGGGCTCCCAAGTTATCTGCAATTTCAGAGTTGGGGGAGGGGGATTTTGAGAAAACGCCAGCCCCGCAGGCCGTGCTGCCTGCCGGTTGCAGCCAGCCTCTGGGAGAGGAACGGCACCGTTACGGAAGCCCCCCAGCTCCCACCGGACCCCTGCGCCAGGCGGCAGGTGACTCCAGCTCCCCTCCGCTCCTGTTCCCTTACACCTGGCTCCCTGCTCCACCCGCAAGCCAGGGCCCAGGGATTCCCGCCCTCTGAGAGGCCACCCAGCAGCCGTGTCCACACGGAAACCCCGAGGGCGTGTCCGGGGGCAGCCGCCTGGGGCTCCTCTTCAGCAGTGTTCCTTGGCACCTCAGGCCGCAGCAGCTCAGCGGCTCTGCCAGCTCCCCCCCCCAAGGCTCAGCATGCCTGTGCCAAAATGAAAATAAAACCGAGGCTTGGAAATCCCCTCCTTGGCTCCAGCCCTGAGTATATGGGGGAACTGTGCATGGTTTGGGAGTAGAGGTGGGGACAGGAAAGGCTGAAAGAGAAAGGAGGCACCTGTGACCAGAGGTTCTGCTTTGTGGCTGGAAACCAGCTGCCCACCCTGTGGGGCAAGTCATCAGCGACTTCTAAGTCTCCCTCCCTCCCTCCATCCCCCTTTTCTTTAAGATTTATTTGTTTGAAAGGGAGAGTGATAGAGGGAGAGAGGGGGAGGGAGGGAGGGAGGGAGAGAGAGAGAGAGAGGAGAGAGAGAGAGAGAGAATCTTCATGCACTGATTCACTCCCCAATGCCCACAGCCGCCAGGGCCTCCAGATCTCCATCCTGAGCTCCTGTTTGGGTGAGCTGCGGCTGCCTTCACGGGTGCATGAGCAGGAAGCTGGATCAGAAGTGGAGCAGCCCAGACTCAGCCGGTGACTCCCAGCGACTCCTGCGTGGGATGCAGGCGTCCCAAGCAGAGGCTTAATCTGCTGCTTCTAAGTCTTAACGTGCATCTACAACTGCATTTCCCAGCAACACAGCTGGAACACAGTGTTAGGGACTGAATGCTGTGTGCCCCCCAGTTCCCGTGCTGAAATCTGAGCCCTCAGCGGGACCTATTGGGAGATTAGCTCACGAGGGTGGAGCCCTTGTGAATGGCATTGATGCCTTGACAAGAAAGAGACCCTGTGGGGCAGGTGTTTGGTGCAGGGATTAAGATGTTGCTTTAGGCCGGTGCTGCAGCTCACTAGGCTAATCCTCCGCCTTGCGGCGCCAGCACCTCGGGTTCTAGTCCCGGTCGGGGCTCTGGATTCTGTCCCGGTTGCCCCTCTTCCAGGCCAGCTCTCTGCTGTGGCCAGGGAGTGCAGTGGAGGATGGCCCAAGTCCTTGGGCCCTGCACCCCACGGGAGACCAGGATAAGTACCTGGCTCCTGCCTTCGGATCAGCGCGATGAGCCGGCTGCAGCGCACTGGCCGTGGCAGCCATTGGAGGGTGAACCAACGGCAAAAGGAAGACCTTTCTCTCTGTCTCTCTCTTTCTTTCTCACTGTCCACTCTGTCAAAAAAAAAAAAAAAAAGATGTTGCTTGAGAACATATGGTATTTGTCCCTTTGGGACTGGCTTATTCCTATTTAAGCTGGGTGGTAAAAATGCCATCTTCAGTGTTAAACTGACCATGTTAAGTGTTAAAGTGACCATATAGATAGAATTAAGTGTTAAAGGGATCATATAAATAAGAACGAGTGTCTGATAATAATAATAGATAGAAATAAAAATGATAGAATATTCCAAAATGGGAAGCAGTGCACACAGCAGACTCATAGAATGACAATCGCTTTAAATAGTGCTCTGACCTTAGAACAGCCCTTAAGGCTTTCAGATCTGGCT
This sequence comes from Oryctolagus cuniculus, assembly GCF_051225735.1. Classification (NCBI taxonomy): domain Eukaryota; kingdom Metazoa; phylum Chordata; class Mammalia; order Lagomorpha; family Leporidae; genus Oryctolagus; species Oryctolagus cuniculus. The sequence continues at coordinate 50,773,205 of NC_142884.1, read as the reverse complement.
GAAAAGCCCATGAGAGCATTTCAGGCATGGAAAGTCGAGACACTGTGGCAGATAAAAAAAATGTTCTACATGAAGAATCTCTGTGAGTGAGATCCCAGTGGAAAGAAGGGGCCATCAAAGAAGGAGGTACTTTTCTCTGAAGGGAGGAGAGAACTTCCACTTTGCCTATGGCCTTGTCCAAATACTGATGGAGAGTGTGGACTCAAAAGGATTCCATAGCCTGGGCAACTCATAGCAAGTCTCTCAGGTGATCACTGATGCCAAACATAAGAGTGTTAATTGTTAAATTAACAGCAGGAGTCACTGTGCACTTACTCCCCATGCAGGACCTCTGTCCGCAATGAGTCGTACTATGAGATTCAACTGTAAAACTTGCTCTCAGTTTTTAATATTTGTGTGTGTGTGTGTGTGTGTGTACAAATAGTTGAAATTTTTACCTAGTATAGAGTTGATCTTCTGTGTATAAAGTTAATTGAAAATGAATCTTAATGGAGAACGGGACTGGGAATGGGAGAGAGAGGAAGAGGTGTGGTGGGAGTGGGGGTGGAATGGCAGATATGGTGGGAATAATCACTGTATTCCTAAAGATGTACTCATAAAATTTATACTTATTAATTAGAAGGTTTTAAAAAAAAAAAAAAGCTGCTAGAGCTGTGGCATAGCAGGTGAAGCCGCCACCTGCAGTGCCAGTATTCCCATATGGACACTGGTTCAAGTCCTGGACATTCTACTTCTTTTTTATTTTATTTTTTTATTTTTTGGACAGGCAGAGTGGACAGTGAGAGAGAGAGAGAGAAAGGTCTTCCTTGTCCATTATTTCACCCCCCAATGGCCGCCGCGGTGCATCGCGCTGATCCGAAGGCAGGAGCCAGGTACTTATCCTGGTCTCCCATGGGGTGCAGGGCCCAAGTACTTGGGCCATCCTCCACTGCACTCCCTGGCTACAGCAGAGAGCTGGCCTGGAAGAGGGCAACTGTGGGGAGCAACTCGGACTAGACTAAGTTACTGGAATTAAGACTTATTCTATGCATCTGCTCTCCCACAATATGGCGCTGGGAGAGGAGAAAACAGCTTCTACGCAGCTGCCTCTTGCCAACTTGAGTGTGACCTCCAGGAGCTGATCCTGCTCCTGATTGGAGGAGAGCAGCGTACTTGGCGTGTGGGCAGCCGAGTTGGGATTGGCGGAAGAGGACTATAAAGGAGGAGAGAGACAACATGCACCAGGAACATCTAAGGGGAACATCTATCTGAAGGAACACCTGAGCAGCCCCCGAGAGAGCTGGCCGGCGGTGTGCTGCTCCCCCGCGGAAGTGGGGAAAGTGGCTAGGGGGAACCGCCCTTCCACGGAGGTGGAAGAGATGGTAGCCAACCCGGGAAGAACCAGCAGCAAAGCCGGGGAGGGCCGAGCAGACAAAAGAACAACGCAGGGTCCTGTGTCGTTCCCCCACGAAGACGGGGAGCGACATAATGGTGCCATGACTCGGATATGAAGCCTAGGCAGGGTTTAGTGTCGTTCCTCCACGAAGAGGGGGAGCGACATAATGGTGCCGTGACTCGGATAGGAAGCCTAGGAGGGAAGAAACGGGAAGAAGTGGGAAAATACCGGAGAGAGAGACTAGCAAAGAGCCTAGGGAAAAGCCGGACGGAAAAGGTGCCGGAAGAAGCTATCAAAAGCCTAGGCATAGACTCAGATACAGACTACGGGGGGAAGCTGGGAGAAATCTCTAAGGTCGAAAGCGAAAGTGAAAGCTAGAACAAACAGACTCGGATACGGACTGTGGGGAGAAGCCAGGAGAAATGAGGGAGGAATATTGTTGGAAGAAAACTTAGGGAAACATACCGGGTAGAGAAAAATGTTAGGGAAATTGAAGCCGCGGGGGGCAGGCCGAGGCGGAGACATAAGCCAGCTTGGAATTCTTTAAGTCAGCCCGGGGAGCAAAAGGCGAAAAGTTAAACCAGAGGCGGAAACGTGGGCCAGGTTGGAATCCATCAGATTAGCCTGGGGAGCAAAAGACGGGAAGCCAAACCATAAGGCAGAGACGCGTAAGCTAGGTTGAATTCGCCAGGTTAGCCCGGGGAACTTAGACTGAATACCAGTGGCGGAAACGTGAGCTAGGCTATGTGATTCGTGGAAGCCACCGCGTGCAGAGAGAGCACGGGGCGTGAATAGATAGGGAATGTGGGGCTAGTGCGAGGCCGTGGTGCGGACGCGAAGCTGGGAAGCCGCGCAGATGAGAGAAGCGCGGGCTGAAGCGGCTCAGAGCCGGGAAGCCGCCGAGAAGCAGCCTCGGGGCGGGCACCGGGAAGCCGCAGGGATAAGAGAAACAGAAGTTTAGAAGTAAAATGAGAGAAATAGGAATGCTGGTAGATAGAAGTAAAATGGGAGAGATAGGAATGCCTGGAGATAGAGAAATAGAGAAAAATAAGGCCTCCCCTCAACATGGCAATGAGAGAGCTTGGATTCGGTCTGCCTGATTAGGGAGGTGGTGAGCACCTGCGGGCGGCTAGCAGCTTATGCACCGCAGGTCACCGAAGACAGGCACAAATTAACATCAATAAGTCTCCCCACAATACCGTAATGAGAAGGCTTGGATTCGGTCTGCCTGATTAGTAAGGCGATAAGCACCAGCAGGCAGCTCAACCAGAGTATGAGCTGCAGGTCACCGAAGATAGGCATGAATCAACACCAATAAGTCTCCCCACAATACGGCAATGAGAGGGCTTGGATTCGGTTTGCCTGATTGGTAGGGCTTGTAAGCACCTGCAGGCAGTTCTAGCAGAGCAGAGCATGCGCTGCAGGGCACCGAACTCAGGCATGCATCAGCGCCTAAAAACCTCACAACATGGTGAAGAGAGGACCCGGATTCGGTTTGCCTGATTGGTAGGGCTTGTAAGCACCTGTGGGCAACTCTAGCAAGCAGAGCAGAGTGTGTGCCACGGGGCACCGAAGACAGGCGCGTATCAACGCCAAAAATAAAAAGAAAGGGGGATCTGTGGGGAGCAACTCGGACTAGACTAAGTTACTGGAATTAAGACTTATTCTATGCATCTGCTCTCCCACAATATGGCGCTGGGAGAGGAGAAAACAGCTTCTACGCAGCTGCCTCTTGCCAACTTGAGTGTGACCTCCAGGAGCTGATCCTGCTCCTGATTGGAGGAGAGCAGCGTACTTGGCGTGTGGGCAGCCGAGTTGGGATTGGCGGAAGAGGACTATAAAGGAGGAGAGAGACAACATGCACCAGGAACATCTAAGGGGAACATCTATCTGAAGGAACACCTGAGCAGCCCCCGAGAGAGCCGGCCGGCGGTGTGCCGCTCCCCCGCGGAAGTGGGGAAAGTGGCTAGGGGGAACCGCCCTTCCACGGAGGTGGAAGGGATGGTAGCCAACCCGGGAAGAACCAGCAGCAAAGCTGGGGAGGGCCGAGCAGACAAAAGAACAACGCAGGGTCCTGTGTCGTTCCCCCACGAAGACGGGGAGCGACAGGCAACAGGGACAGAATTTGGCGCCCCGACCGGGACTAGAACCTGGTGTGCCGGCGCTGCAGGTGGAGGATTAGCCTATTGAGCTGCAGTGCCAGCCCATTCTACTTCTGATCCAGCTCTCTGCTGTGGCCTGGGAAAGCAGTAGAAGATGGCCCAAGTCTTTGGGCTCCTGCACCTGCGTGGGAGACCTGGAAGAAAATCCTGGCTCCTGACTTCAGATTGGTGCAGCTCTTGCTGTTGCAGCCATCTGGGGAATGAACCAGCGGATAGAAGACACCTGTCTCTCTCTGTCTCTCTTTGCCTCTCTCTCTGTCTGCGTCTGCCTCTCTCTAGCTCTTTCAAGTAAATAAATATAAATACATACATACATACATACATGCATACTGCTTGAGACTTGGATTGAGTTCCTAGCTCCCCTAATGGGCATCTGGGGGAGTCAACCACTGAAGGGGAGCTCGCTCTCTCTCTCTCTCTCTGTCACTCTCTATCTCACTCTCTCTTGTCCATCTCTGCCTCTCAAATAAATAAATAAATAAACACATTTTTTTAAATAAAATGGACTCTTCGTTTTTTAAGTGAAACAAGACAGATCAGCGACTGGAAAGCTGGGCCCTTTGCAGCTGGACGCTGCATTCTGTTCGCAGGGTGACCTCCCATCGTGGCCAACAGTGCCAGGCACACAGGACAGGTGCAGAAGCAGGGCCTGCGGGGTGGGGGCTGGAGCCTCACTTCTGCACCCCCTGCCCCAGCTGACTTTCTGGGGGACACCAGGCAGGTCCCTGCCCTCTAGCAGGGTATTGTCTATGTGGCCCACCTCGTAGGGATCTGGGGAGTTGATAAGAGCCTAGGTTCAGATCCTGTGATAACAGTTAGTGCTGGGCAACTTTGGGCAGGTTCCTTCACCTCTCTGTGCCACAGTTCCTGCAAGTGCGAATGGGGTGATGGTTTTGCATCTGCCTCAGAGGGTCATTCTGGGAGCTGGAGACCTTGCTGGAAATGCACAGAGCCATGAAGGGACACAGCCAGTCCACAGTCCACGCAGGGAACTCCTGCTGAGGTGCTCCCCGTCCCACCTGCGTTTCCCCACTGGGTGCTCACTGAGCCGTTCCAAGCAGATCTTTCCTTCTGTCGCGCAGCGGAAGAAAAAGGCTCTGAGGTTCAGAAGCAAAATGTGGCTTTAAAACCTACGTCGAGAGCAGGCATTTAGCCCAGCATTGAAGACACCTGCTCCACTCTTAACTCCAGCTTCCTGCTAACTCAGACCCTGGGTGACAGCTCAAGTACTTGGCTTGCTGCCTCCCACATGGGAGAGCGGATCGAGTGCCCAGATCCAGCAGGTGGGCCTGTCTTTTCTGTCTCTGTCTCTCTGCCTCTCAAAACAAAACCAAAGCCGAGCCCACGCTGAACCCACGTGAGGCTGTTTCCTAACTGAAACCCGGCATTGCTGTCAACAAACACCTTCACTCAGAACTACATTCTCATTGCAATGGTTTCTTCTTCGTTTTTTCCACTTACAAATATAAGCTCTGCCCAATTGGAACGTTCTAAGCATTTGAAAAATATGTAATAGTTTCTCCTCAGTCTCACTTTTTAGGGATTAGTGTTTTAGAATCAGAATACTATTTCTTTAAAGTCTTTTTTTTTAGATTTTTATCTATTTATTTGACAGGTAGAGTTACAGACAGTGAGAGAGAGAGACAAAGATAAAGAGAAAGGTCTTCCTTCTGTTGGTTCACCCACCAAATGGCCGCTATGACCGGTGCACTGCGCCGATCCAAAGCCAGAAGCCAGGTGCTTCCTCCTGGTCTTCCATGCAGGTGCAGGGGCCAAGCACCTGGGCCATCCTCCACTGCACTCCCTGGTCACAGCAGAGAGCTGGCCTGGAAGAGGAGCAACCGGGACAGAATCCGGCGGCCCGACCAGGACTAGAACCCGGCGCCCTTATGGGATGCCGGTGCCACTGGTGGAGGATTAATCTAGTGTGCGCCTAAAGTCTTTTTTTTAAAAGATTCATTTATTTATTTTAAATACAGAGTTGCAGAGAGAGAGAGAGAGAAAGTCTTGCATCCTCTGGTTCACTCACTCCCCAAATGGCTGCAATACCCTGGGCTTGCCCAGGCTGAAGCCAGGAGCCTGGGACTCCATCCAGGTCTCCTACGTTGGTGGCAGGGGCCCAAGCACATGGACCATCTTCTGTTGCTTTCCCAGGTGCATTAGCAGGAAGCTGGATTGGAAGTGGAGCAGCCGGGACTCACATGGGATGCTGGTGTTGCAGGTGGCAGCTTAACACGCCATGCCACAATGCCAGGCCTTCCTTTTCTAGACTTTTACCTTTATTTTTAAAAAGTATTGTTTGCCATGCACTGAAAGTAACCTGCAAAGCTCCAGGATCCCAGAAAACATGATACTGTTGCATCGTAGCTGGGAATCGCTGCCGGCCGGAGGCTCCTCCGACCCAAGACCTGGCCTCCCCTTGTTGCAAAGGAGATGAGGGAGGAGCCAGGTTTCACAGCGCAACACCTGACTCCACCGATTGAGGCCTTGACTGGTCAGGGAGGATTGGAGAGAACTGAAAAAGAGAAGAGCTTGCTCGCGTTATGACTCTAGTTGACTGAGTGACAAGCCCACACACCTCCGAGGATCACCCTGTTGACTCGTGCTTGGGGGGGTCTTTCTTTGGGGAAGTATTGACCTGCCTATTTCTTTTCTTCTTTTTTAAAATTTATTTGAAAGGTAGAGTTACAGAGAGAGAGAGAGAGAGAGAGAGGAGAAGGAGATCTTCCATCCTCTGGTTCATGCCCCCCAAATGCTACAATGGCCAGGGCTGTGCCTTGCCGAAGCTAGGAGCCAGGAGCTTCTTCTGGGTCTTCCAGGTGGGTGCAGGGGCCAGAGACTTGCCATCTTCTACTGCTTCCCCAGGTGCACCAGCAGGGAGCTGGATCGGAAGTGGAGCAGCTGGGTCTTGAGCTAGAGCCCACCTGGGGGGCGGCGTTGTGGGTGGTGGCTTTACCTGCTATGCCATCGCGCTGGCCCCTGAGCTGTGCATTTCAGTAAGAGGATTCTGAAGCCCCGACTGCACAGCACACCTTCAGCACCTGGCGGGGGGTTGGGGGGGACCACTGCAGACCCACGAGCAGCCAGCGGTTTCTCTCTGAAGCCTGGACAGCATCTGAGCCTCAGAGGCAGGGGTTCTGTGCAGCAGTTAAGGCATCGCCCGAGATGCCTGCAGCCCACCCTGGAGCACCCGGGTTCAAGTCCCGGCTCTGCTTCTGACTCCAGTTTCCTGCTGATGCACACCCTGTAGGCAGCAGGTGATGGCTCAAGGACTTTGGTTTCTGCCATCCATGTGGGAGACCTGGATTCAAGTTCTAGGCTCTTAGTTTTGGCTTGGTCCATCCCCAGCTATGTCAGGGATCTGAGGAGTGAATTAGTAGCTAGGATATTTCTCTGTCCATCGGTCTCTCCCCCTTTCAAATAAATATGTATAAAAGTAGGGGCCGGCACTGTGGTATAGTGGGTAAAGTTGCCGCCTGCAGTTCCGGCATCCCATATGGGCACCAGTTTGAGTCCTGGCTGCTCCACTTCCTATCTAGTTCTCTGTTGTGGCCTGAGAAAGCAGTGGAGGATGGCCTAAGTCCTTGGGCCTCTGCACCTGCATGGGAGACCCAGAAAAAGCTCCTGGCTTTGGATTGGCACAGCTCCGGCCACTGTGGCCATCTGGGGAATGAACCAGCAGATGGAAGATCTCTCTCTCTCTGCCTCTTCCTCTCTGTAACTCTGCCTTTCAAATCAATCAATCATATATATATATATATATACACACACACACACACACATATATGCAAATATATTGGCCTCAGAGTATCAATTCCACAAGGGGTGGTGCTCCCTCCATTTCACCACCAGGGGCAGAGACCCACCAGGGCAAGGGACTTCTAGGGGGTTGGTCATGGTACAGGCTCCAACTGTGCCCAGGTGCCCAGCTTCCCACCAGTGCACGCCCTGGGAGGCAGCAGGTGATGGCTCAAGTAGTTGGGGCCCTGCCACCCACGTGGGAGGCCTGGGTGGAGTTTCCAGCTCTTGGTTTCAGCTTCGCCCAGCCTCAGCTATTGCAGGCTGGGGGAGAAACCAACAGAGGGAGTCCATCCCACTCCCTCCCTTTGATAAATAAAAATAAAATAAATAAAAATAAATAATATAAATAAATGAATAAAATTTAAAATATTCTTAAAAATTCACTCCCAGGAAGCATTTCTGATGACAAAAACAAACTCTCAACAACCTTTCCTTCTTGCCTCCCCTCCCTTCCCCCTCCCTCTCCCCCTTCTTCTCCTCCTCTCTCTCTCTTTTGTTTTCTTGCCATGACCTCTGCCCTCTTGCTCCTCCTGCCGCCATCATGGTTCACAGCTCCTTGCTCAAGTCTTCTCTCCAGTATCCCAAGTGCGCCTTATGACAAAGTCATGCCTGGCCTCTCCCCTGCTCTGGCCACCTTCCCTGCAGTGTAGCCGGCGGCGGCGCCACATCACACACATGTGTTTCCGTGCTACACGTCTGTCTCTGTGGCACTCAGCTCCACGGGGCGGGGGCTGTGTTCCCAGCCATGGCCCAGTGTCTCAAGCAGGCCGTGGCATGCTGTGGCAGCTCTGCAGACTGGTGCCAGTGGGGCCCACAGTCGAAGGAGTGGAGCCATGCTGGGACCCCCTTACACAGAGCGGCGGGAAGCCCTGGACCGACAATGCCCATCCACCGTCCTACCCTTAAGATATTCTGGGAGTGCCCTCCCAGGGTGATGGGGCCCCACCGCCTTTTCCCGTTTCCCTTCCCTCACCCTCCCCCCCCCCCCCCCGCCGTGTTTTCTGGAGCAAATACAGCACTCGCCTCCCACACGCTGACCCGTCAAAGTGGTCTGTCCCCACCCGCACCCCAGGTCCTGATTCCTGCCAAGCACCTTGTACACACGTTCCCACCGTTGAAAAGGACAGCATCACCATATTCTGCATCTTGCAAAGAATTCGCGTCCTCACTAGGTAAAGTGCTTTCACAGCTCAATAGCAAAAAGGTCAATCAACCAACGAAAAAGCAGACAAAGGATGTGAACAGTTTATGGAAAAGGAGCTCAGGTGGCCCTCACATATTTGAAATGATGTCCAACCTCACCCACAGTCAGAGACGTGAGAAACGGACTGTATTATTCATCCCCAGATATGCAAATCTGGACCCGGGTAACAGCACCTGCGTTGGGGAGGGTGTGGCAGGCCTGCACTTTGCCATGCAGGCGCTGGGTGTGAATCATACTTAAGAAGGGCCATTTACCATGCACATCCAAGTTCAAACTGCAGAGCCCTTTTGGCCTTGCAAACCCACTCCTGGGTGTTCAAGATTTACTCCTACCTAGAAAAGTGATGCCAGCCCCAGGATACTCCTCTGGCACATAGCAAGAGACAGGACAGAGCACAGTGCAGCCAGGGACAGAGCAGGCACACCACCAAGCACCACGCAGCCCTGCAGAGACTACGGCAGTTTTTCTGTTTTGATATAGAAAGAGTTCCAAACTGTACTGAGAAAAAACAAACAAACCAGGATTGAGAATGCCACATATAATATACCAGGGACTTGAAAAGATTCACGGAAAATGGAATAAAAGATGTTTATTTTGGTGTCAAAAATTTCAAATTCATGATAGTTTTTCATAATATACGTTTTTCATGAACTTTAAAAAAATTTTTTTTTACAGGCAGAGTGGACAGTGAGAGAGAGAGACAGAGAGAAAGGTCTTCCTTTTGCCATTGGTTCACCCTCCAATGGCCGCTGCGGCCAGTGCACTGCGCTGATCCGAAGCCAGGAGCCAGGTGCTTCTCCTGGTCTCCCATGTGGGTGCAGGGCCCAAGCACTTGGGCCATCCTCCACTGCACTCCCAGGCCACAGCAGAGAGCTGGCCTGGAAGAGGGGCAACCGGGACAGAATCCGGCGCCTCTACCAGGACTAGAACCCGGTGTGCCGGCGTTCATGAACTTTTAAAAAACAAGATTTACTGGGGCCGGCGCTGTGGCGTAGTGGGAAGCAGCTGCCTGCAGTGCCGACATCCCATATGGGTGCCCGTTCGAATCCTGGCTGCTCCACTTCCAATCCAGCTCTCTGCTCTGTCCTGGGAAAGATGGCCCAAGTGCTTGGGCTCCTGCAACCACACTGGAAGACCCAGAAGAAGCTCCTGGCTCCTGACTTCAGATTGGCCCAGCTCTGGCCATTGTGGCCATCTGGGGAATGAACCAGCAGATGGAAGACCTCTCTCTCTGTCTCTCTCTCTCTCTCTCAGCCTCTCTAACTCTGCCTTTCAAATAAAATAAATAAATAATTTAAAAAAATGCATCTATCATCATCAAATCAGTTGTAAAGCATTTTAAAAAAGATTTATTTGTTTATTTGAAAGGCAGACTAATGGAGGGAGAAAGAGAAAGAGAAATCTCCTACCTGCTGGTTCACTTCCCATATAGCTGTGACAGCCAGGGCTGGGCAAAGCCAAAGCCAGGAGACTGGAACTCCATGTAGGTCTCCCATGTGGGTGGCAGTGGCCCAAGCACTTAGGCCATGTTCCAGTTGCTTTCCCAAGTGCATTAGCAGGGAGCTGGATCAGAACTAGAACAGCTGGGACTCAAAGTGGTGCTTATAGGGGATGCTGGCATCGCAGGTGGCAGCTTAACCCACTGCACCACAATGCTGGATGCCATGAACTTTTTTTTTTTTTTAATTCATAAAGAGGAGAGAGAGAGAGAGAGAGAGAGACAGACAGACAGACAGAGACAGAGAGATTTCCCATCTATTGGTTCATTCCTCAAAAGGGCGGGGCCAGCCTGAAGCCAGGAACTGGGCACTCAGACCAGGTCCTCCATGTGGGTGGCAGGGACCCAACTATTCGAGCCATCACCTGCTGCCTTGCAGGGTGTGTATTAGCAGGAAGCTGGAATGAGGAGGCAGAGCCAGAATGGGTTGTGGGTGTCCCAAGTGGCGTTTTAAACACTGTGCTAAACATTCAACCCTTTCATGAACTTTTTTTTTAAAAGATGGATTTTAGGGCTGGTGCCGCGGCTCAATAGGCTAATCCTCCGCCTGGGGCGCCGGCATCCCGGGGTTCTAGTCCTGGTTGGAGTGGCAGATTCTGTCCCGGTTGCTCCTCTTCCAGTCCAGCTCTCTGCTGTGACCCAGGAGTGCAGTGGAGGATGGCCCAAGTGCTTGGGCCCTGCACCCGCATAGGAGACCAGGAGAAGCACCTGGCTCCTGGCTTCAAATCAGCGCAGTGCGCCAGCCGTGGTGGCCATTGTGGGGTGAACCAACAGTAAAGGAAGACCTTTCTCTCTGTCTCTCTCTCTCTCACTGTCCACTCTGGCTGTAAAAAAAAAAAAAAAAAAAAAAAGATGGATTTTATTTACTTGAAAGGCATAGTTCTAGAGAGAGAGAGGGAGGGCCCCTCCATGAACTTTTTGAAGATCCCTCATAAGCATGGCTTTCAAAACATTTTTTTCCATCAAAATGAACTTACTCATAGTGCCCCGTGTGAGAAGGGAGAAATACACACGTGTGTAAGTGTACACACACATACCTGCAATGCTAAAGGCCACCTACACTAGCTATGGAGGGAGACACAGCATCTGATTGCACTGGTTGCCTCAACAGAGGGCCCCCGGGTGGCTGGGAGGCACATACGCTCCTCGACTCACCAGGGGTTATGTTCCAATAAGCCCATCGTAAGCTGAAAATGAACTTGATACACCTGACCTTGTAACCATCGTGGGTCAGCAACACGGGACACTGTGGTGTGATTGTGGGGCTGACCCGGGGAATGTGGTTTCCTGTGCTGCCTCCTGGCGTTGTGCGGGCATCGTGCTCCAGATGGCTCGCCCAGGCAAAATTTCAAGCTGTGAAGGTTTCTATGGACTGTAACTTGGTTTTGCACCATTGAAAAGTCAAACAATCTTAACTCAAGCCATCGTGAAGTCAGTTCAGTTCTGTGTGTTTTAAATATTTTTACTATATGAATGTATTAGCTACTAAACAGTAAATAGTTTTTTAAAGATTTATTTATTTATTTGAAAGCCAGAGTTACACAGAGAGAGAAAGAGAGGGCTTCCAACCGCTGGCTCACTCCCCAAATGGCAGCAACAGCTGGAGCTGCGCCAATCTGAAGCCAGGAGCTTCTTCCAGGTCTCCACGCCAGTGCAGGGGCCCAAGGGCTTGGGTCATCTTCTACTGCTTTCCCTGGCCATAGCAGAGAGCTGGATCAGAAGTGGAGCGGCCGGGTCTCAAACCCATGCCCATATGGGATGCGGGTGCTGCAGGCGGTGGCTTTACCCGCTACGCCACAGCGCCAGCCCCATCAGTAAACAGTGTTTCAAACATCACAGGATTTAACTTTCCTTTAACACATAATTCCACGTTATTTTGTTTAAAAGGTAAATTCCATTTTTGTGTTAACTTATGAGGCCATTAAAAAATAGGAATCCACACGCGGAGAAAACAACTGGAAGTAAATGGAACTATGGTGCGGGGTATCGAGTGTGAACTCCGTGTCTCTTCCTGCTTCGCCAGGTCTCAGTAGCACCCCAGCCAGAAGCGCAGCTAAAAACCTTTGTGGAGAACACGCCGTGCCTGAGAATTTATCAGAAGACTGGTGCGGCTCACGGAGTGGAGATGGAGTCCCATTAAAGAGTCGGGCTTCATGAGAGTATTTCAGGCATGGAAAGCCAAGACACTCTGGCAAAAAGATCTCTGTGAGTGAGATCCCAGTGGAAAGAACAGGTCTTCAAAGAAGGAGGTACCTTTCTCTGAAGGGAGGAGAGAACCTCCACTTTGACTATGACCTTGTCTAAACAAGATAAGAGTCGGAGAACTCAGAGGGCTTCCATAGCCTAGGAAACTCATGACTGGAGCATAGGGAGATTACTGATGCCATAAACAGGAGTGTCAATTGGTAAAGTCAACAACAGGAGTCACTGTGCACTTACTCCTCATGTAGGATCTCTGTCCTTAATGTGCTGTACATTGAGATTTAATGCTATAACGAGTACTCAAACAGTATATTTCACTTTGTGTTTCTATGGGGGTGCAAACTGTTGAAATATTTACTTAATATTTACTTAAGTAATTTACTTAAGTAATTTACTTAAGTAAATTACTTAATACTAAACTGATCTTCTGTAAAAAAAAAAAAAAAAAAAGAAAGAAAAAGAAATTATCAATTCCCAACTTGACTCTCACTGGGATTAAACATGACAATAGGTCTGATCTGATTTCATCATCATTTAAAAAATCATCTATTACTTTTCACTTTATGTTTCTGTGTGGGAGCAAACTGTTGAAATCTTTACTTAATGTATGCTAAACTGATCTTCTGTATATTAAGATGATCGAAAATGAATCTTGATGTGAATGGAAGGGGAGAGGGAGTGGGAGAGGGGAGGGTTGCGGGTGGGAGGGACGGTATGGGGGGGAAGCCATTGTAATCCATAAGTCGTACTTTGGAAATTTATATTCATTAAATAAAAGTTAAAAAAAAAAAAAAAGAGTCAGGCTTGAGGCTCCGGGGCTGTGGTGCAGCGGGTTAAGCTGCCATTTGCATCACCGGCATCCTGTATGAGTGCTGGTTCGAGTCCCGGCTGCTCCACTTGTGATCCAGCTCCTTGCTAATGCACCTGGGAACGCAGCCAGAAGATGGAGTTCTAGGCTCCTGGCTTTGGCCTGGCCTAGTCCTGGCCGTATCAGCCACATGGGGCTTCCATCAGCAGATGGAAGATCTCTCTGGGTCCATCACTCAGGCTTAAAGCAGGCGGGATGAAGGAGCGCCCTTGCTGCTTCCATGCCTGGCCAGGCAGGGTGCGAGGATGACCACGGAGCAGAAGCAGAAGCCATGGCAACTTCACCCAGCTCCCCAGGACCCAGGAAACCCACGCTGCCCGTGGGCTACACAAGCATGATTATCTCACATAGAACCAGCGCTTGCCTGCCTCCCCACCAGGTCCTCTGCAGGCCCCACACAGAGCCTGCCTGTGCCTCTTGCTGCAGGTGGTGGCCAGCAACCCTTGCGTTTCCGGCTCATGGAGGCCCTGCTCCGATCTCTGCCACTGCCCGCACGTGTATCTCACCTACCAGGCCGAGACACCGGTCGTCCTGGGTTAGGAGCCTGCCTGATCCAGGCATCTGAACTAGTTAGATCTGCAGTGACATCAGTTCCAAATAAGGTCACATTTGGAGGCACTGGGGGTTAGCACCTCAGCCTATCTTTCTTTGGGACACAATTCAACCCATGGCAGAGGGGAATTTTCCTTCAGGGAGAAGGGGCATTGTTGGGGTGCAAGGAGGCCGCGCCAGCCCTGCTGATCTGCAGACACCTCTGTCTGTATCTGCTCTGGGAGTCAAGCTACGCAGACCATGAAACTCTTCCAAAGAACTTTGCTCTCTGCTTGCCTGCCTTCTTCATGAACACAACGCTTCTCACACTGTGCGGCCGCTGAAGGTTGACCAAGCTCTGGGTGTTCCCCATCTCACTGAATCCACGAATCAACTTTGAAGGATGCCATCTCATGCCCATTTTACAGATGAGAAACTGAGCTTCCAAGAGATGCCTTGGACGATCACCCAGCCAGGACAGCACCTCGCTGCCTGCCTGCCATGCCGGGTGCGGCTGCTTCCGGTGCAAGGCAGCAGGCATAACCAGTGCCCCGTGGGGTGGTAGGTCAGTTGGCTTGAGGAAAGCACGCTGAATGGGGAGTGCAGAGAACCCCAATATCTGCTTTACACGCCCCACCTGGGGGTTGCTGTTCTGTAGGAGACCAAAGCTAGCAAAGCCCCTAAACTTTAACAAAGGAAACGTAGAACCCCAGCGCATAAAATGGATGCCAACGGTGCCAACGGTGAGGCTTTCTCGAACCTTCTGGGATGGCCACCCAGCAAACTCCAGGTCCAGCCTCAGTGAGAAAAGTAGCCAAAAACTGCACAGAAAACACAAAGTGCCAGGAACAAAACCACCCCACCCCCCAAATACACACACGCACACACACACACACACACCCCCCGTGTATTCAACCTCTCACTTATGAAGTTACAATGTTCTTTAGAAATCGAGTCTATCCTAAGCAATTCTGTGACCCTGTGGAAGCTATGCTAATGGTATTGTGGCGGAGGTTTGAAAGACTCATCTTTTAGTTCTGAAACATTTGGGCTGAGACACTGCGACATTTGCCAGCTGTGCCTCAGTTTCCAGGGTGAGGTTTGCAGGGCTGATGACTGTCCAGGCCAACAGGATCCACCGGGCTTTGTATTAAACCCTGCGAGTTCATTGGTTCATTTTAGCTCTATTTCTTCTATTAAAAATATCGGGGGGCCGGTGCTGTGGCGCAGTAGGTTAATCCTCCGCCTGCCGCACTGGCATCCTATATGGGCGCTGGTTCTAGTCCAGGCTGCTCCTCTTCCATGCTATGGCCTGGGAAAGCAGAAGAAGATGGCCCAAGTCCTTGGGCCCCTGCACCCATGTGAGAGACCCGGAAGAAGCTCCTGGCTCCTTGTTTCAGATCTGCACAACTCCAGCTGTTGTGGCCATTTGGAGAGTGAACCAACGGACAGAAGACCTTTCTCTCTGTCTCTCCCTCTCACTGACTGTAACTCTACCTCTCAAATAAATAAATAAAATCTTTTAAAAATATCTGGTATTCAAATTATTTTTCGGTTAAAAAGTCTGACCTGCACTTAATGAACAGTGCGACTTATATAATTCTTTGAAAAGCAGTACGAAATTAAAAAGTGAGGAGAGACTCCGGGAGGTGACGAGAGTGGTGTGCCGTGTCCCAAATCCCACACCTGGGCGACACCCTGACCTGCCGCCCTGTGGCTCCCACTCAGTTCATCCTCCAAAGCCCCCAGCGCCCCAGTGACCATACATCGGATGGTGCACCTGGCAGTGCACAGGACGGACACCCACGGGACGCTCACCTGGCCACCGGCACCTCCTGCTCCACGGCCTCTCGGTGCAGAATTCGAATCCCGAGCCCCGCGGCCCCGCAGCCCGGCAGCCCCGCAGCCCCGCAGCCCCGCAGCCCCGCAGCCCCGCAGCCCCGCGGCGGCCGGCAACACTCAGCCTCCGCGCTTCCAGCTTCTCCGCGCTCTGCTCTGCGCGAAACTGAAAGCAGACGCCGAGAGCGCCGCCTGGGTAGTGCAGGCAGCCCGCGGCCGCTGCCGAGAAATCACGTGGATTCGGAGTGCCAGGCTGGGCGCTGGCTGCCTGGACGGCGGCCAGGTATGCCCGCCCGCAGCGGCGCCTTTGCCTTCGCGCGCTTGCCCAGGGGATCTAGGTGCCGACCCAGGGACAGCCCCAGGGACCTGCGGGGCACAGGTGGGCGGGTGGCCAGAGCCCTGCAAGGGAACCCCGGGAGTTTCCCCTCTCTGCGCCTCCCTGGAGGAAAGGGGAGCTGCTGTCCCGGAGGGTGGGGTGGGACTCAGAACCCAGGGGGTCCTGATTCCTCGCCTGGGGTAGGGGCACTCCAGGAGGAAAGGAGGGGATGGGATAGCAACAGTCAGGCTTGTTCTCTGAGCTCCCGCCGGCTGACCGGCGATAAACGCTCTGACACTCCCATCACCCTAAAACACAGATGCAGGTATTGCCCCACTTTGCAGATGAGCAACTGAGTCTCCCAGAGGCAAGAGGTGAAGGAGCTTGCCCGAGGCGAGATGCGGGAGAGATGGACGGAAGGGCAGTGGGGGACACGGGGGCTGGAGGAAGCCTTCACAGGCTGTGCTGAAAGGCCCCTTCAGTTTTGCTGTCCCTACCCTGGCTTACTGCCCTGGGCCTGGGAGTGGGAGCGCCCCCTGCTGTCCTGTGGTCAGCTCTGCACTGGGAAGCCTGCCACCCACTCCCTGACAGCTGCACCTGGGAGCAGCTGCCAGTCCCAGACCGCTTCTGCCCCTCCCTGCCAGGCCAGGAGTGTCTGTGGGTGTGGTACAGGCGTGAGGTTGCTGCAAGGTTATGGTCAAGAGTACAACCATTGTGGCCGGTGCTGTGGCGTAGCGGGTAAAGCCACTGCCTGCAGTGCAGACATCCCATACGGGCAACCAGTTCAAGTTCCGGCTGCTTCACTTCCAATCCAGCTCCCTGCTAATGCGTCTGGGAAGGCACCACAGGACAGCCCAAGTCCTTGGGTCCCTGCACCACGTGGGAGACCTGGAAGAAGCTCCTGGCACCTGGCCTCAAATCAGCCCAGCCTCAGCAGTTGTGGCTATTTGGAGAGTGAACCAGTGGATGGAAGACCTCTCTCTCTCTCTCTACCTCTCTGTAACTCTGCCTTTCAAATAAAATATTTACTTATTTTATTTGAATATTTACTTATAAGTAAAATATTTACTTATTTTATTTGAAAGGCAGAGTTACAGAGAGGCAGAGGCAGAGTTACAGAGAGAGAAAGAGGTCATCCATCCTCTGGTTCACTCCTCAAATGGCCGCAATGGCCACAGCTGGGCCAATCTGAAGCCAGGAGCCAGGAGCTTCTTCCGGGTCTCCCACATGGGTACAGGGGCCCAAGGTGGGCCATTTTCCACTGCTTTCCCAGGCCATAGCAGAGCATTGGACAGGAAGTGGAGTAGCCGGGACTTGAACTGGTTGCCCATATGGGATGTCTGCACTGCAGGCAGTGGCTTTACCCACTGGGCCCACTACGCCACAGTGCCAGCCCCTAAATAAATAAATCTTAAAAAAAAAAAAGTACAACCATCAGCATCAGACATCCTGGGTTTGAGTCCTGCTCTCCAAAACTGGCTGTGTCACATTGGCCAACCCCCTGGATGGCCCTGAGGCCCCTGGGGTCGGGGGAATAATGCTGCAGGTGAGAATTTGGTGACCCAGATTAGGGCTGATGCCATGCATGTTGCCCGGGAGCTCCCCTTCCCTCATGAGCTGTGTGTCTTCACGGAAGTACGGCCAAGACTGGGCATTCCCGGGGTGCTCAGGGCGTCCTGGACACTGCTCCAGGTACCTGGGCTCGCTCCTGCTGTGTTCAGGACAATCTAGTTCTCTCCTGTTTCCAGGTGAGCAGACAGAGGCACAGAGAGGCTGCCAGCATGCCACAGGTCACACAGCTAGAGGAGCTGAGACTGAGAGCCAGGCAGGCCAGCCCCTGAGCCCCTGCTCTCGGGCACCATGGGAGAGAGGCTACCTCTGGGCTGAGCCAGTCCTTCCCAGACCCCACACAGAAGGTACTGGAATCACCCCATGGACAGAGGAGGAGACAGAGGCCCAGAGGGACCCAGGATGGCAGAACTGGTTGTGGGGACATACTGGGATTCATGCCCAGGTCTGAAGGCCAGGCCTTCCCCTATACTTTCCCGTTTGCTTGAGGCCTGATTCCAAAGCCCTGAGCCCCAGCCTCCCT
Source organism: Oryctolagus cuniculus (assembly GCF_051225735.1). Lineage (NCBI taxonomy): Eukaryota > Metazoa > Chordata > Mammalia > Lagomorpha > Leporidae > Oryctolagus > Oryctolagus cuniculus. The sequence goes on along the minus strand of NC_142884.1, from coordinate 50,755,317 downwards.
GGGCCAGCAGCCAGTGGCAGGATGTGCTTCCTCCCACAGGGCCTTGGCCTGGAAAGTCCAGCTGCCTCTCCCTGGAGGAAATAGCAGGGTTGTCCTTCCTGCTGGGAATAGGTTTGGTTTTTGAAAAGTTGTATTCATTTCACTTGAGAGAGCGAGAGAGCGAGCTCTCCCATGCACTGGTTCGCTCCCCAGATGCTCACAAAAGCAGAGACTAAACCAGGCCGAAGCCAGGAGCCAGGAACTCCATCTGGGTCTCCCATGCCAGTGGCAGGGACCCTAGTACTTGGACCATCACTGCTGCCACCCAGGGTCTGCATTAGCAGGAAGCTGGAATTTGGAGCGGAGCTGAGCCCTGAAGCCGGGCACTCTGAGATGGGATACAGCTGTGTTAACCACTTCACCAAGCCCCGCCTCCTGGGAACAGGGTTTGGCTGGGTTAGGGCCAGGACCCCACTGGGCACGGAGGGCTTCTTTGGAGGTAGCTTCTGTCAGAGCTCCTGGGCCCGCGTGGAGTAGCCGGGACAAGCCTCCGCCCTCCTGCCACGTGCTCTCCCCGGTCAGTGCAGGGCGTGCACGTCCCTGCAGCTCAGAGCTGGGGACCACTCTCCGCAGACCTGAGGCTGCAGGAGGCTGCCTTTGCATTCTGTTCGGGGTCTTCTGGGGTCCCAGCTGGGCTGGCAGCATACAAGATTCCAAGTGACTTTGCTGCCTGCCACTGTGGTGGCACAAGCATCTGTCCCAAGAAGGGGCCGCCGGGTCGTCCTGATGGCGTCCTGCAGCCTCACGGGAGGGCCTTGGTCTCCCAGCCCCTTGGGGAGCACTCCCGGGTGGGTGTGGCTCCTCCCTGAAGTCCACGCCCCAAGGCCTGCCTTCCCACCTTGGACTCAGGGACTAGTGTGCTCTTTCTGGGGGGACTCGGAGCTGGCCCCTCCCCTCCCAGTGCCTGGGAGTCAGACCCTTGCTCTGGGCCCTGTGGGAGGAAGAGAGAGAGGTCTAAGAAGGCCCAGTTGGAAGGAACCCGGCCCAGAAGACGGTGCCTTCCCCTGCACTCATCCAGACCTGAAACGCACCCCACAGCTGAGCTCCACCCCAGTGCTCGCCTCCTGGCTGCTTCAACCCAGGCCAGGCCCCTTCACCGGCTCCATAATGCGGACCCCGCCTCCCATCCTGGCCTTGTCTCCCACCCTTTTCTCTCTGCTCTCAGCGCCTCCCTGGATGTTTCTTGAATCTGCCATGATTCCTCCTGCCCCAGGGACTTGGCACATGCTGTGTGTCCCCCGTCGTACCTGGCCAAGGCGACAGGAGAGATTTTCTGCACACACCGGAGACAGAGGAGCCGGCATCGCCCGAGGCTGAGCGGGTGGGAAGATCGTGTTATGCCACAGCTCATATGTGGGAAATGAGACGCAATGGGCGTGTAACAGGGAGGCTGGTGACGGGCTCCTGATGGTTTCTCTTCCATGTTAAGGTCTGACCGGCTTCTGTAGAGGCTCCATCTCCCCTTCAGCCGGAAGCCTCACCTCTGCGAGCGCCCCCACCCTCCCCTCTGACCCGGGCACTGAAGCTATCTTCAGCCTCCTCCACTTCCTGCCCAGCACCAGAACCACACGCGGAGAGCGAGTGACAGCTCACATCAGAAGCTTGTCAGATCAGCAGAGGGACTCGGGTGGCGGGTGGGCAAAGGGCTGAAAGTCGGGTGATGGGGAGAGGGGAGAGAGAGGGTCTGAGTGGTTCCGTCTGCTGACCTAAGGGATGGCCACTCCACGCCACCAGCATCGAGGACCCAGCCCCTGGGCCTCTGAGCAGAGAGCTCAGAGACAGCACACGTTATCTGGGGGGGCTGATCATGGAGTGTGATGACGGAGCCAGGTACCCAGTGCGTGGATGCGTGCCTGCCCCATGTTTCCGAACCCAAGCTGCCGCTCCCTCTGGCCCCACCCTGTCCGTGTGTCCACTTGGCCAACTCCTGTGCAGCCTTCCACATGCACTATCACCCCCTCCTGCACTGCCCACCCATCCCTCCCTGGACCCCAAACCGATGGTGAGCTCCCCTGGGGTGGGATCCTGCTGTCCATCAAGGTCCCTCCCCAGTCGAAGTGGGAACACTGTATCCGAGCCCACTGGAGTGGGCAGGAGTGGGAGGGGGAGGTAGGCTGGCGTGGTCCCGATAACACCTCTGGGAGGTCCCTGCAGTGCACTGGGCCTGAATCCTGCCCCAGCATCCCAGCCTGGCCCACAGCCTCCCGCTCAGCCATCCTGTGATCCCAGGCATGTCCCCTTTTCCAGCTTGCTCCGGGGTTGGCTTTTGCTACTGGCTCCTGAGGCCCCTGATGGGGTCATTTTGTGTCCTGGTCACCTGGCAGCCTGCCAGCTACCCTGTTGCACCGTAGTCCCACCAAGCTCAGCGCCGCGAGTGATGAGCATAGGCGGAAGCAGTGTGAACTTGGAAGGGACCAAGTGTGTGCGTGAGTGGTTGTCACAGAGTTCCGGAGGAGCTGGCATCCCTCCCAGCCTCGGAGGGCGGGAGAGGCTCTGCAGGGCTGGGGGCAGGGGCACCTGTTGGCTAAGGGGCTGTTCAGACGGGACAGAAGCTTCTGGGTTATGGCAGAGGAGTCAGGAAGGCATCGAGGGGCCCAAGTCGGGAGTACCTTGAAGCCCGCAGTGAGAGGTTTGGATTTCATCCTCCAGGCACTGGAGAGCTCAAGGGGTTGGGAGCAGCTGCCTTGGAAGGGCTGAGAGAGGGTAGCCATCCTGGGCTGGCCTTGTGACACTGGTTCAGCAAAGGTGCAGGTCCCTTCCCTGCCTCCCTTCCCAGTCTCCCCGCCATGAAAAAGTATCCCTTCCCCTCCCCCAGCTCTTGGACACAGCATTTTTAAAAATTTATCTTGTAATCCCATTTTCTCCTGTTTTTGAGATATTCGTTTACTTGAGAGGCAGAGAGAGACAGCCAGAGAGATTTAGCTGCCACTCACTGGGCAGGCTAAAGCCAGGAGCCAGGAGCTCAGTCTGGGTCTCCGATGTGGCTGGCGGGAACCAGCACGGCTGCTCCCCAGGGTGCACGTTAGCAGGCAGCTGGGATCCGGAGCACCCTAGACGCAGGTGTCCTGACCAGCGGCTTAGCCGCTCAGCCAGATGCCTGCCCAGGGTATGCTGCTTTCACGCTAGTGGTCTTCAGGACAGAAGGAGTTGGGAGCCATCGCCCGTTCCCCCACCCACTCCCTGACCTCCACCCTGATGGGCGGAGACGTCAGCGTGTCTTGTGTCTCCGGTTCCCTCCTAGCTCAGGCTCTGCAGGAAATCCACCAGCAGGTGCTTGGGAAAACCGAAGTCCATCTGCAGCAGCAGGCAGCCCTAGGTCAAGGGCGAGAAGGGCAGGCTGGGCCGGCTGCCAGTCTGCCAGTCTCACGGGGACAGGGGCTGCCCTCCCGGGAGACGGGGCCGACAGGGGGCTTTCCACTCACATCGAGAGTGATAATCTCAGGGTTGATGATTTCGAAGAGGTCCAGGCCTTTGCTGTTCATGAGGGCTGTGAACGCCACCTCGAGCCCTGGGGTAGGCGAGGGAGCCCCCGTCAGCCTTGCCCCCAGGCCCGAGGTGCCCGTTGGTGGGTGGGGAGGGTGGAGATGGTGGGCCATCATTCCCTAAATATTTCTTTCACTTTGATTTAGGAGAGGATGAGGCATGGCGAACAGGAGAGGTCACCTGGGGGCAGGACCTGCCACTCTGGCTCCAAGAAACTCTGTCCGCAGACTGACACCCTCTCAAGCAGTGGCCACTCGCCCTGAGTTGGCTGAATCTGCCCAATAGGAGGGGAACGCGGTGGGCAGCTGGCGCTCCCTGGGCAGGCCTTTGTCAAAGTGCTCTCTGACCACGCAGAGCGGCCTCTCAGCACGGCGTTCTAGAAACACAGCTGAGCCCACCCCCGCAGTCTCAGCTCCGCAGTGCAGTTGCGGAAGCCCGAGGCCCCACAGTGGCCAAGACCCCCAGCCAGGCTACCTCCCGTCTCCACCCCTCTCCTCCCTCCCGAAGCCACCCAAAGGGAGGACACGGCCGGATCAGTGGACGTGGTGGGGAAGGGGGCCAAAGGCTCACCCCGGATACAGCGTCTCCCTACACGGACAGATGTCCGACAGCGTCAGGGTCTAAAGGGATTTGGGGATTGTCAAGTCCAATGCTCTCAGTTTAAAGAAAGGGAAGCTGAGGCCACATCCAGGGCTCCGCTGGCCACTCTTTTGGCCACCTTAGGGTGCCCTCAGGGGGTGCCCACCGGGAAGTGGCTTAGCCAGCCCGAGGGCACACACTGCCACCAGCAGGGTCTCGCACTTACTGCTCTGCCTGGCAGGGGCCTCTGAGGTGGAGTGAGAGCCCTGTGCCACCCGCCATCAGGCCCGGCGCCTCTGCCTTCCCCTCCAGCCCACACTTACGAGACATGACCTCCGGGATGCCCACCGTGGTGATCAGGGAGCGGAGAGAGCTCTGCAGGGACTCGGAGCGGCTCTGCCGATCAGAGGCCCACGGTGAGTGCTCCCAGGAGCACAGACAGGACCCACGGCATGGTTGGCCGCAGAGCCTGGGTGCGCGAGCGCTCCACATCCCTCCCCTTCCCCGGCCTCCTGCACCGGTGGAGGCTAGGATCCATGGAGGGGAAACCGGTCCAGGGCGGGACCACCTGGCCAGGACTCTCTGCCCCTAACCCCAGCCTGCACCACCACCCTCCCAGGGCTGCAATTCAGGCTTTCTCCCAACAAGCACCGCGGGAAGAAGGCTCATGAGAGACCCAGCGGGGAGCTTCTGGCCTAACTCCTTGTGCTCCAGGTGCCTGATTTCCCTAGGGCCCTCTGCGTTCTGTAAGGTGCCAGGTGCCTCAGCACTCACCCACCACCCCAGGCCACCTACCTCAGTCAGGTTGGAAACAGCCTTAGCCTCAGTCCTAAAATGAGTAAGGGGTGAGAATGTGGGGCTATGTTGGGCTCCAGAAAAGAACCTCTAGGGGTGATTCCCAAGGCTTCTGAAATTTAGCTCCTGTGGCAAAGAGCTGTCACTCCCAGGTCCCAGCTCAGGCGGCCCCTCCCATCTGCCCGGCCTGCCCCCACCCCATTCTTCATGGTGCCCCTTCCTCGTAATCAAGACTCTGGGGAGGGGCTTTGTCCCCCAATAGTTGGTCTGTGAGTCCTGGCGGGAAGGAGGCACACTTCCCCACAAAGCCCAGGCCCCAGCCTGACACCTGAGGGCCACGGAGAGATTTGCTGAGCTGCCCGCCCTTCCGCTGGCCGGCACGCACTGGAAATCCAAGAGGTGTAGGAAGAGCTTTTTCTGGGAGTAGGAGGCCTGGACGGTGGTGATGATATCCTGGGGAGAGAAACCAGGGTCACCGTGAGAGGGGCCCGCCCAAAGCAGACGGCGACCCCCAAGCCTGCCCACCCCACTCCCTGGGGCTCCAGATGGTGCAGGAGCAGCCCGGGGCCTGGAATCTCCAGGCAAGACTGGCGGTCTCCTGCAAAAGGAGGGCAGTCCCCCAGCACCCGTGGCTCTGGGTTAGCGTCTATGAGGCCACGGGGACACTTCCTCTCCTGGTTTCTGATTTATCCACACTCCCAGTCACTTCTTCCTGTTTGTTCAAAACCAAGTGTGGTCCAGGACTTCCCTGCATGGCTCACTTCCTCCACCTCCACAAGGAAGCCCGACTCCAGCAGGCTCTGCTGGAAGCTGGCTTGGTCTGCCCTTTCACACTCTAGAGGTCAAGTGCACGAGATGGACTCCAAGGGCAGCACAGCATCAGCACCACGAGGGAGGGAATGCGCTGGAAATGCAGATTCTCGGGCCCAAGGACATCCACCATCTGTGCTTTATTGACCCCCCTCCAGGTGGGTCTGACGTGCACCCCTACTTGAGACCCCCTGCACTAGAAACCTTTCAGACAGCCTCTTGATGCTGAGTTACAGTTTGCTGAGGCACCCTCCCTGACCACCCATTTTTCTTTCATAGGACCAGGCAAAATTAGAGGTTATATTGTTTTTTTGTTTGGCTAGTTAGTTATTGTTATCTCTGGCCATTTTACTATAAGGTTCATGGTATCAGAAACCATATGGGCTTGGTTCAGACTAGGAACTCAGTAGATATTGTTGAATGAATGGGGCCGGTGGTAGGATGCAGCGGGTTAAGATATCGCTTGCAAAGCCAGCATCACTTATGAGCACTGGTTTGAGTTCCAGCTGTACCTAGGAAGGCAGCAGAAAAATGGCCTATGTGATTGGACCCTGCCACCTATGGGGGAGACCCAGATGGAGTTCCAGGCTCCTGGCTTCTGCCAGCCCCAGCCCCAGCCGCTGTGACCATTTGGGCTGTGACCCAGTGAATGGAAGACTCCCCCCACCCCCCTCTCCCTCTCTCTCTCCCTCTGTGTCTCCTCTTTCTCTGTAACTCTGCCTTTCAAATAAATAAATAAATCTTAAAAAACAAACAAAAGACAATGAACGAATGAGCACAGGTGTACGATGAGACGTGTGACCTGGATCAGATGTCCCAGTGGCTCCAGGCCTGCAGTCCCTCTGTACAGTGAAGGGGTGGGGCCAGCTGATCTCTGAGGGCCACTCCCACTCTGCCATATTTGTCGGGCTCAGCTGGACATGTCCCCAACCCAGCGACCCTGCCACATTGTCTCCTCTCGCTCTGTACTTCAAAGCCTTGTGCACCTGCTACTGCTTCCTTCTGGCTGCTTGGTCCCCACGGCCTGCCCTACCCTGTCACAGCCCCAGGCAGCTCTCTCCCCCAGCCGCCCTGCTTCACTCTCCCTGCTGCCAGACCACACCTGCCCATGGCTCAACACGTAGGGACCTGGCTGGATTCACAGGCAGGAAGGGAAGTCTTCAGCAGCCCAGCAGCCGGGGCGTGGAGGACTTGGCCTGCTGGGAGGGGCCTGCTGGGGAGGGCCCAGACGTCCTTGCTTTGATCAGACTCCGGAACCTTCTCCTAAGACCACCTGTGAGAACCCTGAGAAAGCGCTTCTGCAAGCATGCCTTCTCACCTGCCCTGCCCCCACTCCCCGGTGTCTGATTGGGTGCCTCAGTCTCCACTGCCATGAATCCTGCTAGGTCTGCATGGCCAGACTGCCCCCAACCCCTTCCTCTCGGTAATCTTCGACACCTTGGCTCCTGCCTGGCTCCTTTGCTACAAATTCCCACCTGCCCAGGCTGTGTTCAGAGGGGAGTCCTGTCTCTATCCCACAGGCCAGACTCCACGGCAGGGGTCCCCAGACCTCTTGGGATGGCCCCGCCTAAATACAGCCTGACTCTGTGAATGGAATCTTTTTCTTCCTTAAACAAAACCTCCGAACTTTGCAGAGTCTTAAATAACAATGAAAAACTCAGTAAATAAAACAATACAAAATTGTTAGGAATTTTTTCTTATAAAAAAGCTACAGTTATGAACAGTGGAGCGTGGTTCCAAGAGATGCTGACAACCAGGGAAGCTGGATGATAGGTGGATGGAAGCTCTGTTACCTTCACAACTTTTATTCAATCTAAAATTATTCTAGGCATTGTGGTGCAGCAAGTTAAGCCGCTGCCTGGGAGGCTGGCATCCCATATCGGCCGAGCACCAGTTTGAATCCCGACTGCTCCACTTCCAATCTGGCTCCCTGCTAATATACCCAGGAAAGCAGTAGAGCATGGCCCAAGTGCTTGGGCCCCCACACCCACATGGGAGACCCGGATGGAGTTCCTGGCTCCTGGCTTCAGCTTGGCCCAGCCCTGGCCATAGTGGCCATTTGGGGAGTGAACCAGTGGCTGGAAGACCTCTGTCCCTTCTCTCTCCCTTTCAAATAAACAAACCTTTAAAAGAAAGAAAGAAAGAAAGAAAGAAAGAAAGAAAGAAAGAAAGAAAGAAAGAAAGAAAGAAAGGAAGGAAGGAAGGAAGGAAGGAAGGAAGGAAGGAAGGAAGGAAGGAAGGAAGGAAGGAAGGAAGGAAGGAAGGAAGAAACTAAAGTAGGAAACGAAACGTTGCCGAATCTGTTGGAACCCTGTGTGTCCTCCACATCGTTTGCATTGTGTGACTTTGTAGGAACAAGCAGTCGCAGCAGGGGTGGCAAGACACGTGGAAGGTTCCAGAACCCCCCCCAACCATCCCCCCCCCACCCGGCACCCGCCTCACCTCCTCAAACCTGTAGGCCACGGCTTCTCGGCCATCTGGGCCGGGGAAGCGGAACGTCACAGCGACGGAAGAAGACACCACGACACCCCGGTTCTGGCAGGAGATCTTGGGCACCTTAAGGCAGTGGACGGCTACCTGGGCCTGGCCGGTGGGAAGGCCTCTGGAAAGCTGAGGCACACAGAGGTCCCGTGTGGGGACAGGGCCCATCAGAACCAGTGCAGCCCCTGCCCTCAGAGATGGGAGGGCAAAGCTGACCCCAGTCCCGGCACTGGGGAAAGAGGAAGTGGTCTGGGGCAGGGGCAGGGGCTCAGGCCCGAGACCAGGCTCTGCTCATCCCTTATTTGCCGGTGACTTCCCAGATGGGGGCTCTGGCCTGTCTGGCCCTTCTCCTAGCCGGGGTGCCTCACCTTGTCCATCTGTAAAGTGGGGACAATGACAGGACCTGCCTCCAGGGTGATGAGGCTCAAGGAGATAATCCAAGGGCTTAGAACAGGAGCCTCCGGAAGGTGTCGCTGTTGCCTTTACTTAACAACAGACCTGGAGTGCTGACTCAGTCTTACCCCCGGGCTGGGAGGTGCAGAGTATGCATGGTCTCCACCTACAGTCCTTGTTGGAGGATGCTGGGATTAAACGTGAAGTTTCAGCCAAGGAGAGAGACCCCAGCTAGGGGACAAGAGCCCTGGAGGGGGGATCTGCCTCCTCCGGGAGATGGGGAAGCCGTCCCTGAGGAATCCAATGGGAAAGCGGGGAGGATGACCCCTGCTGGCCGGAGGGAGCTGCGCGGCAAAGACTGGGTGGAAGGAGCATGCCCAGTGCAGGGTGGCCAGTGTGCTGGGGCGTGCTGGTCTACCTCCTGTGGACAGCGTCCAGTACTGGACTCAAGGAGACCTCTTGGCAATAAATCAGTGATCCAACAGGGGTGCGACTGGATACACATCTGAGCTCTAAAGGATGAAAGGGAATCCTGGAGAGGAGGGTGCGCTGGCAGCCAAGACTGGAGCCGATGTGTCTCAGAGACGCAGAGTGTGGGCTGTGGCTCCACTGGGTGGGAAGTGGGTACCTCCCTCGGGAAGGCATCTGAGGTAGGGACTGTGTATTCCCCACGGAACCTTGAATCGAGGGCATCATGGACATCATCGCCAGTGGGCAGAGCAGGCAGAGGCCACGACCCGCAGGAGCCTGCCTGAGGTGGGCGCTGGCATCAGGGCTTATCTGTGGTCACCTCCTGTGGCTGGGGACATTGAGGTTCCAGCCCCCACAAGGCCCTATGGCCCGAGGGATGGAGCAGGGACATGGAACACAGCCCATCATTCCCTCCGTGTCCCTGTGTGTAAAATGGGGATCATGAGGGCGCCCCGCTCAGAGGGCTGTGAGCACTGAATGAAGGGGCACACGCGGCCCTTGGCTCAGAGCCTTGCAGGGGCTCAGGGGAGCTGCTGCCCACGTCACTGCTGGGGCTGGCGGGGGCGCGGGGGAGGGGAGGGTGCTCTGAGAGCAAGGGGCAGACCCCAGGCGAGCAGAGAGCAGTTACCTCCTGGAAGATTTCCTGGTTGGTGTCGAAACCCTGGGTCTCCAGCACTTTCTAAAGACAGAGAGGGGGTAGAAGTGGGTGGGAAAGTCAATCTCCTAACCCTAACCCTAACCCTAACCCTAACCCTAACCCTAACCCTAACCCTAACCCTAACCCTAACCCTAAGGAGACTCTAGCGACAGAGTGTGGACAGAGTGTGCAACCAGACCCCTCCCCAAGCCCAACCCTCAGGCCCTAGAGGAGATCGGAGATGCTCCAGCCAGGGTGTGGAGCAGAGACCCCCTGGCCTGGCTGAAGCCTTGGCTTCCGATCCCTGCTCACATAGACTGCATGGCCTTGGCCAGGCCTCTAGGGGCCTTTAGTTTCCCTGCTGTTCAAACTAAGGTATGAACTGAGAACCACCGAACCTGCTTTAGTTCAGCAGAAGGGGCCGAGTGAGGCATTGGCACCGCCTCTTACAAGCTGTGTGATCTTGGGTATGTTACCTTCCCTCTCTGAGCTTGGCGGGTGCTGGGTCTGTATCTACCACTGTCTGTCCATCCACCCAGCTACCTGCCTGTCTCACACCCACTACACAGCAGGCCCCAGTAAGGGCTGGACTAGGGCTCCTCTGTCCCCACCCAGAGGGCCTCCCTCCCACCCACACGTGTGCACCCAAGTTCCCTAGCAGTGCCACCCCGCCCCCTTACCTTGAACTCATCCCCTGTCAGGCTGAGCACGAGACGGCCCTCCTGGAAGGCGGCCCTGGCCAGGGAGTTGAGCACTTGGTCGGAGAACCAGAAGTAGAGCATGCGGGAGTCCCCCAGAAGACCGGGCGGGAAGGCGCGGAGGGGGAAGGCCTCAGAGACGTTCTTGTGCGTGAAGTGACCCTGGAGAAAGCCAGGAGACTGCCTGGGCCCCGCGCCTCGCCCTCCGCACGGCCCCGCGGGAGGAGCCTTCCAAAGAGCGTCTGGCCTGAGGCACAGCTGGGGAAGTTGAGGCAGGTTTCTCCCGGCTGGGCTGTCATTCACCCAATGCACACTGCCCAAGCGTGTGACGTGTCCCAGGCAGTGTGCAAGGTGACCCAGGCAGATGCGGGGTCTATATTCCCGAGCTATATTCCCGAGGGACATCAATGAGGAGTTGGGGACCACGGCCCTTGCGCTCCCTGCCCCCCCCCCCGCCCGGCTGGGAGGAGACAGCCCACGACCACACAGCCCAGGCAGCTGGAGCCACTGTCCGGTTCCCAGCCTTCCTCCACCACCCAACCTGGGGGCTGTGATGGGGCTTCACCAGGACAGGGGCCTTCTGTTCACTTTTCTGAGGAAACTCCACCCCAGAGACGGCTGGCTGTCCCCCACATCCCATCCCCTCTCTCTCAGTTCTGCAACACCCAACTTGTAGCAGGGCTGTGGCCACCTGGAATACATTTCTCTGCTTCCCTTGCAGCTAGGCATGACCACATGACCGGGTTCAGGCCAATGGGATGGGAGCAGAGTGGGTGGGGCAGTCCGCTCAGCCATCTCGGCCCATGTGTGTGGTGGGGAAGGCCACGGTTGGGGGTGATGGCTGAACAACGCAAGGGAAGGAGCCTGCACAGCCCACGCCACGGGGGCGCCGACTCCATCCGGGACTGCATACGCTCGGACCCCTGTACAAGGGAAGCAAGCGCCCATCTTGGCAAAGCTGCTGGAGTTCTGAGTCTCCTTACAGCCTCAGGAAGAGGGGGCCACTGTGTTCATCCGATCCTGCAGGGGGGCCGCAATGCCCCCAACCACTGCTGTGCAGGATCATGGGCGCCACGCAGTCCTCTAGGCGAGAGCGCCCCCTGCAGGGCCCTCAGAGTGAGCACCCTGGTGCCTGCTCAGAGGCTCGGACACACCAGCTGCAGGCTGTGCTACCTTCCTTGTCCCAGCAGGAAACGCCCTGCAGAGCTGTGACAACGGGACGCTGGGCTTCACTGGGGTTGGGGATGGGGGCTGCTATCCAGGGCATGGGTAGGGACCTGGCCCGAGGAACACCCAGGGAGGGGAGCCCCCACCCCACTCCCCACTCTCACCTTGTGATGGGACTCCAGGTAGGTGGCTGTGATGACAGGGGCCCCCGTCACGGAAATGTCCACCCCGATGTCTCCATCTGAGAGGATGCTGGCTGCCGGGAGTGGGGGGACAGGGGCGTGGTCAGGATCAAGATGGAACATCAGAGGGAGAGCTGCCCTGAGGCTGCAGCCCCCTCACCCCCCCCAGGTGCCCCCGCCTCCAGTCCCAGTGCTCCCTGGACTTCTGCCTGGCTGACCCCGCCTCCCGGGAGCTCTTCAGCAAGACTGGTTCACAGTGGGCCGCTGCCCCAGTTCTGCCCCCTAGTGTCAGGGGACGGGACAGCAGCCTGTCCTCACCTCCAGCAACAGCTTGGATCTCAGGGCCCTGTGAGTATTTGACGGGATTATTTCAGTAAAGGTGGGTGAGCCTCCACCATGGTGCTATAGTGACTAGCTGTATCGTGCTGTGTCTTTCTTCCTAACCTTCTCCCAGGAGAGACACGAGTCCCCCTGCACTGGATCGGTCTGTCCTGGAGTTCATGGCTCCACCAGGGGTCAGGAAACTTTCTGTCTAGAGGACTGGGTAAGAAATAGTCCAGGATTGGCCCTGTTGCAACACCAAAGTGGCCCCAGACACTGTGTTTGTGAGTGGAATGTGGCTGTGTTCCAATAAAGCTTTATTGACAAAAGCATGGCCTCTGCCCACGGACAGCGGTCTTCCGCACGAGGGAAGGAGTGAGGCTGGAGGGGTTGGGCCTCGCTCCCTGCCTCCTCCCTCGGGCCTGCGTCAGGAGCCACGTCCTCATGTTCTCATCCTCGGTGAAACTCCCTGCCCACCCAGCCCCTCCTGAATTCCTGGGCGGCTTGGGCGGTTCCTTCTCCTCCCATCAGCATCCCACTGACAGCAGCACAGCCCTGAAGCCCCTGCACCACGTGCGCCCTGGGGGTGGGCGGGGTTCCCACTCCCCTCGGGCCAACACACTGTGCCCCTCGCCTGCATCTTGGACAGGAGCAGGAGCCCGGGAGGCCCTACTGCTGCCTGCAGTCTCCCCTCCTAACGCCCCCAGAGAGCCCGTTTCCCCATTCTCGCACTGTCCCTGGTCACTGAGCACCTACCGTGTGCCAGGGAGTAACCAGCCAGGCACACACTCCCGCCTGACCGCCTCCCTTGCCACCGGCCACGGGCACAGCAGCCACGTGACAGTGCTGCACTGTGGCTGGAGCCGTGGCTTGGGAGCCATCGTGGGTTCAGGTTCAAGCTCAGCTCCTCCACTTCCTGGCTGGGGGGGCGGCCCCTCTCCTCCATCGATTAGTTTCTTTATTCTGAAGGGGGCAGTGCAAGGAGCCCATGGCTGAGGGAAACCTAGGATTTGGGAGGTGGGGACTCCAGCGAATGACGGCTGTCACTATTGCCATTACCATCAGGACCAGACACCACCTTCTCCTCCATGGATCCAGGGCCGTGCCCATTGCACAGATGACAAAACCGAGTCCTGAGGGAGTTTCTTCTGCACGAGAGTCCCCCTTAACCCAAGACCTCACGGGAAAGGGGGGAAGAGACTCTGGCTGGGTAGGGAGCTGCTTTCCTCCACCCGTGTTCACTGTTCGTTCACATGCAAAGGATGCCCTGCTCGGTGCCAGCAGCGTGGGGTGGCCGTGACACCGTCATGAAGGCTGACGCTCTCCAGCATTTTATGGAACTTTTTTGCACTCTATTCTCACAGCCACCCTGTAGGGTGGTGGCCATTATCACTCCTGCCGTATCCTGACCACAGCTAATTACCAGTAGGAGGAGTGACAGTCCCAAGGCCACACAGGACCGCCCGGACTTTCTGGCGCCCCCTCCTGGCCGTCCAGTGCCCGTAGACGCATGCGCACTCACCGGCCCTCGTCTGGACAAAGTCGGCCATGATGTTGGAGATGGTGTTGATCTCTTTGCAGACCTGGGGTGGACAGGGCAGGTGACTCAACGGGCAGGAGAGGGGACAGAGGAGGGACAGGGTGGCACCTCCCTCCAGCTGCAGGGAGGTGGCAGCGCTGGGAGTGGGCACAGCGGGCTGGCCACACTGGGAAGGTGGGAGGTGGTGTTTTCCCAGGGAGGGGCGTGGGGGGCCTTCTGGGCGTGAGCCTGGGCCACAGGGGGCGCAGCCAGCCTCACTCACCTGTCGCTTCAGAATCAGCTTCAGGGTGAAGGAGATGAAGTTTGTGAAGAGCTGCTTGAGCCACCCCGGCCTGCGGGAGTGAGCAGGACCGTGAGCTCCGCCCAGGCGCTGCTCCGGGCTCTGCTGGCCTCGGACTCCGCTCGTCAGGAGGTAGCAGTGATTATCCCCATTTCACAGCTGAGAACACTGAGGCTCAGAGGAAGCCTCAGACCCCGAGCATCCACCATGTTGCCAACTGACATTTCCCTGGGAGGACCCAGTCCCTATTTCACAGTCACCCTGTGGGGTAGGTGCTGTTGTCACCCGCACTTTACCGATGAGCAAACTAAGCTCCCGAGGGGTTAAGCCGCAGCCCCACAAGCATGCACACGGACAGGCCTGGAGTCCAGTTCCACCCCTGTCTGTTCCAGGGGCAGAAAGAGGCCTCCTCCCCAGCCCCCACCCACAGGGCCCTCCTGCACTCCAGGGTTGCCATTGGCTGTTGGACCACTTGGGTGTCTCCCCTAGCCTCAGTATGCTTCCCCGAGCAATGGGGCTATTCACCACGCCTTGACACAGGGGGTTGACCAAGACAAGAGCCTCATCCTGGGAAGCCGGCGGGGAGTGGGTGCAGGAGCGGGGGTCCCGGGGCAGAGGATGCTGGGTTCAGACCCTGCTCCCACTTCACTGGCAAACTGTGTGTCCTCAGTAAGTTGCTTTGCTTGACGGGAGTTTGAGCTATGAGCGTGTGGCCTGGGATCCAGGATACACTCAGCAGAAACAGGTTTTCCTTTCCTGCCTCAGTTTACCCACATGTGAAAATGGGCACAATGATAGAATCTACATGCTTGGGCTGGAACCTGGAGTGGTGCTTGGTGCCTAGTCTGTGCTCAGTAACTGTCAGTGATGATCAGGAGGGTGTATCGAGGGGGAGGGGACGGTAATGACCCCGCCCAGGGTATTGCTCCCCCCTGCAGGGGCCGAGGACCCCGGCAGGAGGGGCTCGGGCAGCAGCGGGGCCCCAGCGGCTGTGTACTCACTCGCGCTCCCCCTGGAGGTGCAGGAGCAGTTTGTGGAAAGCCAGGTAGCAGTCGGGGGCATTGGTGCGCACACGGCCAGCGTCGCAGGCTGCGGAGAGACCGTGACAGTGTGTCGGTGCAGCCTTGGCTCCCGGCTGGTACCCAGGGCTGCCCGGGCCAGCCAGGAGCTGGACCAGCCCTGGGCTTCCCCCTGCTCTGTAGGCCTGCCGGGCCAGACCCCCGGTGGCCTCCGAGCCCTCCCTCTGCCCAAGCCTGCCTCTCTGCTGAGGCCAACCCCAGAAGCCCCGAGGACACTGGGCACACACTCAGCTCTGTGTTGATCTGGAGGTCAATGGCAGAGTCGATCTCGAAGTCGACAGACTGATCGATGCCCAACCTGCGAAAGGGAAACCAAGGCCCTGGTCGTGCCGTCTGGTGCGGGGCAGCCCGGGCGTGGGGTGCCAGCGGGCGGCAGCGCTTACCCCCAGGCACTCGTGTAGCTGTAGTTCAGGGTCCCCTTGAAGACCACGGACACGTTCTGGATGGCGACGTCGATGGTCTTGGCGTCCACCAGCTCCACCTGGCTGCTGGCGATGGACAGGTGGCTGATCTGGAGGCTGAGGGAACAAGTGGACGGCGGCGGGGCCTCAGCAGCCTGCGGAGGGGCACACACCTGCTACCCAACCTGCACTGCGCAGGGTCTGCCCCGGGATCCGAGTCTAGACAGAGAGAGGCGCCCTCACCAAAGCGGCTCAGCCAGGAAGTCCAAGGAGCAGGACCCCACCTCTGCCTAGGGAACAGGACAGGGTGTGGGGGACGGAATAAGCACCCCCATGCTCACCCTCCAATCTCAGAACCTGCAAGCATGCACCTGACGGTGTGCGGGGTGCTGGCGGTGCGGGGCCAGGGTGGAGAGGACCCCGGGGGAGGGGACCAGGGAAGAGCAGCCAGAGCGACAGCCTTGTAGGCCTTGAAGGTGAGGAAGGGGGCCACAGTCCAAGGCCTGTGGGTGCCTCTGGAAGCTTGGAAAGGTGAGGAGAGGAAGTGGGTTCCCCTTGGGAGCTTCCAGAAGGCACACACCTTGCCATGAGCCTGGCGAGACCTGTGTTGGATTCTTAACCTTTCAAAACCTAAGGTCATAAACCTGTGTTGTTTAAAGCCATTAAAGTCATGCTCATTTGTTAGGGTAGCAAACAGGAAACCAAGACAAGAGGGCTTCCCCGAGGAGGTGACACAGGGTGGCGGGGAGTTCCGAAGACAGTCGCTTGGCTCAGAAGTGGCCTCAACAGGGCCCAGGAGAGCCTTGAACACAAAGAGGAGCGCCAGGCCTGCTGTCAGGAAGGACCTGGGGTCGGGGGGAACTGCAGGTGCTTGGCCAGAGGTGGGCCTTGCAAGGAGCCCCAGGCAGGCAGGCCCAGAAGGCAGGGCTGGGGGGAGGGAGGCCAGTGGGATACAGTCAGACTCTCCGGCCCGCCACCACACTAGCCAGCAGGGACCTGGCTTGAGAGCGTAGACTATGAGACAACAAGAGCTGCTACGCTGTGCCGAGCTTGCACTGAGTGGCAGGCACTGTGCACAGGGTGTACCTCTCAGCCACCTCTGAGGTGGCCGCCACAGCTGGGCCACCCGAGCAGAGGTTGGTGGCTTCCAAGGGCCTGTGTGAAGCTGGGATTTGACTCTGGACCCGTCCTACCCCCGATCCCCCATCATAAGCTGTTGGACATGCTGGGCTCAGCAACAAGGCTCCAGGCAGACCTCGTGCCGCCCTCTCTCTGTTCAGTTCCGCTCCAGACCTTGTAGAGAGAATAGCTTTGTACCCATTCTCATTGCGCCCATCTGCATCTTCAGCAGCACGCTGAAGCTCACGCTGGAGCTCTCTGCCCCACCCTGCTCCTGCAGGGTCTCCAGTCATCCAGCTGGAGTCCCCTAATCTGAAAAACCCCAAATCCCTGAAGTCCCAGGTCCAGAGCTTTTCGAGCAGGGACATGACGCTGCAGGTGGAAAATGCCACATTGGGCCTCCTGTGCCAGGTCCCAGTTAAAGAGCAGGTGCGCTAAAAATAGCCTCAGCGGCGGTTGTAAGGTGTCCATGCAGCACACACGAATTGTGTGTGTAGACTTGGGTCCCCTCCCCAGTACATGCAAATATTCCTAGATCCAAAAAAATCTCACCCCCCGCCAAGCATTGCCGGTGCCAGGGTTTTGCATGAGGGACACTCAGCCTGTTCATGAATGGAATCCTGTCTTACTGAATTATCGCTGATTTGGGAGGGATTTTGCCCTCCCTGAACTCCCGCCAGCCGGCTCTAGGACACCGCCCCCTAGCGGCAGGAGCTTTTCTTACAGAAGACAAAGCAGCATTCCAGTACCACCAGCGCCCCATGGTGGCTCTAAAACGTTCACAGCCTCCAGTGCCTACAACCATCTCGTGAAGCCTGTGTTTGGCAGTGATTAGGGAAGAAGTTGGTTTTAAGACAAAGATCAGGTCCCTGAACAGTGTCTTCCCTACCCTTGGGGCCCCGGATGGACACAGACAGGGACCCAGGCTCCAGGAAGGTGGCTGTGTCCTGGGAGCCCAGGTCGGTGCCTGGACCTGCCTGCGTGGCTGTGTGGCCTCGGAGCTGCTCAGCCTCTCTGAGCTGCTGTTTCTCTGTGGGTTAAGTGGGGGCGGTTGAGGGGATAAGAGAAAGCTCTCGTGAGGTGTCGTTTGTCCAGGCACCTGGCCATAGCCGGCCCTGGGCTGTTGCTGACACCCCAAGTCAGGTCAGGGGACCCTTTGCCTCTCTACCTGCCTCACTGGTCTCAGAATCAGATGCATGCATCCCCCTGGGCAATGGGGAGGGGCCCGGCAGGTGGGACGCAGGATGCCGGGTCAGGAGGAGAGCTCTCCTGGCCATCCTTCCCCCGTGGGCTCCTACGCACACGCGCACACACACACACACACACCCCGCCGCCGGCCCCACTCACTTGTGCAGCCCGTACTTGACCCGGCCGAGGAGCATCACGGCCCTCTCGCCGCTGACGTCCGGATAGCCGGCGCGCTGGAAGGCCGTCTGGACCACCTTGGCCGTCTCTTGGTTCACTGGAAGGCAGGGCAGCCCTGGCCATGGCTCCGCCTCTCTGTGGTGTGTCCGCAAAGCCTCACTCTGGGTGTGAGGGAGACTCGGAGGGCACTGAGCTCTGGCACTCCTGGCACAAACATAGCCCAGGCCTCTCTTCCAACAGAAACTGGTATGCACCAACCCCAGCCTCCCCCAGACCACGCAGTGAACCCCAGTACGACCCAAGCCTGGAGCCCTGGGCCTCTGCTCTAGACCCCTGGGCCCCTGTGTTGAGCACAACCAGGAGACCTGGAGAGCCCAGGCGAGCTGCGACCACAGACACACAGCACTTGGGGACAGACCCTCCCGGCCTGGTCTCAGCCCGTGCCTGACTCTGGCCAAAGAATGACCCCTGCACACCAAACACACGCTAACCTCCTGACCTTTGCCCCCTATCTTGACCCCAACCCTGGCTGTGCTCTGAACTTTAACTCAAACCCCAGATTGACCCTGGGTCCCAAGCAAACACATGCCCCCCACCTTACACACAGAGCCACTTGGCCGTTTGCAGCCCAGCCAGGCCCTTCTCAGCAAAGAGCTTGACCTTGAAGGGGAGTCAGGAGGGGTGACAGCCCTGCTCCGCCCATCTCCCTGCCACACACTCCTCTCTCCGGGCTAAAGCTGGCAGTCCCGCTTCAGGGCTGGCTGCCAGACAGGCTGGCTCCTTGGAAAGAGCCGTGGCCAGACACCCGGAGGCAAGGGCAGACATGGACCCCGTACTCACACACCAAGAGGGCGGGCTTGGTGATGCGACACACGATGCCAGCCTCGTAGGAGGCGCCTTTGGGACAGGCAAGGGCGCCGCCCAGCAAGGCCAGGCTCAGGAGCGTGGCGGCAAACATCGCTCACAGACAGCAGCAGCAGCGAGTGGCCCCGGCTGCCCGACCTGGGCTCCTGTATGTCCTCCCCACCCCCACGGGACATGAGGCACTTCCGCTGCAGGGTCTTCCTGGCTCCGGGGGTTCGCCTGCTTCCCGCCCAGCCCCTCCAGCCTGCCCTGGGGTCCAGGGCAGGGCATTCGCCAGAGCACCCCACTTCCGCCCGCCCTGTTTGACCGTCTCTCACATTCTCCTGATAACTGCTTCGTTAATCCTCTTTCTTGAATTTGCTCCCTTTTTTTCCTTTTCCTGTAAATAAAGGTGTCTAAGAATAAACTTTATCTCCAATTTGCAGTAAATAGGAAGAGGCCATGATACAACAGCCGTAAAGTAAGGACATTCCCTTCTGCGGCGCTGCCCGACAGTGACCCGAGGGCCTGCGGCTGTGCACGAACTAGAACTCAATTAGGAAAAGGGGGGAGGCTTTGGTGGGCTTTCAAGAGCCCCGATATCCTGTCCAAGGCATTCTGTGGAGATTCTCGCCCACTTCCCTCCCTGGGAGTCTCCACCCGCCTTGTCCACCCAAGCCTCCCCTGGGGGCACATCCCAGGCTCCTGTGCCAGCGCCCCTGCAAATTTGTTTTTTTTAAAAAGATTTATTTAGGCTGGTGCCACGGCTCACTAGGCTAATCCTCCGCCTGCAGCGCCGGTACTCCAGGTTCTAGTCCCGGTTGGGGTGCCGGTTCTGTCCTGGTTGCTCCTCTTCCAGTCCAGCTCTCTGCTGTGGCCCAGGAGGGAAGTGGAGGATGGCCCAAGTGCTTGGGCCCTGTACCCTCATGGGAGACCAGGAGGCAGCACCTGGCTCCTGGCTTTGGATCAGCGCAGCTCACCGGCCGTGGCAGCCATTTGGGGGGTGAACCAACAGAAAGAAGACCTTTCCCTCTGTCTCTCTCTCTCTCACTAACTCTGCCTGTCCAAAAAAAAAAAAAAAAAAAAAAGATTAAAAAATTTACTTATTTATTTGAAAGGCAGAGTTACGCAGAGAGAGGAGAGGTGGAAAGAGAGAGGTCTTCCATCTGCTGGTTCACTCCCAAATCCGCCACAATGGCCAGAGCTGCACCGATCCAAAGCCAGGAGCCAGGAGCTTCTTCCAGGTCTTCCCACATGGGTGCAGGGACCCAAGGACTTGGGCCTTCTTCCACTGCTTTCCCAGGCCATAGCAGGAGCTGGATTGGAAGTGGAGCAGCAGGGATTTGAACTGGTGCCTATACTGGATGCCAGCACTGCAGGCTGCGGCTTTACCCGCTATTCCAAAGTACCAACCCTGCAAGTTTTCTTAATTGTTACAGTTGCCAGGAGCCGGAATTTCCTGGGTGCCTGGACCATTCTGCCAGCTTGGGAGCTGGTGACAGGTGCACACCAAAGGAGGAGACAGACTCACCGGGCATGTCATAGGGGCCCCAGGGGCACTTGGAGGGCTTAACGTGCCTCCTTAAACCCAATCCCAAGTGCACACAGAGAGACAGGAGCTGGGTTGGCTATGAGCATGACTCCCAGGCTAATCCAATGCCTACTGGCACTGGCATCTCATATGAATTCCGGTTTCAGTCCCATCTGCTCCACTTCTGATACAGCTCTCTGCTATTGCAGTAGAAGATGGCCAAGTCCTTGGGCCCCTGCACCCACGTGGGAAGACCTGGAGGAAGCTCCTGGCTCCAGGCTTTGGATTGGTACAGCTCCGGCCGTTCTGGCCAATTGGGGAGTGAACCGGAGGATGGAAGACCTCTCTCTCTCTCTCTCTCTCTCCCTCTCTCTCTCCTCTCTCTCTCTGCTTCTCAAATAAATAAAAATAAATATATTTTTTAAAAGGCGCACCTGCACAGTGATGCATATTGCCCATCTAAGGCTGACCTCTGCGGCATGGGGCTGGGCAAGTCTTTGGTTCCCCATCACATTCACTCAATCCATGGATACTTAACCAAGCACCTACCAAGCGCCAGGCTGCCCCTCCTCTCCTGGGCCCAGTGCCGGGGCTCATTTGCAATGATCTCACCCCCTTCCTCCCAGGACCAGCAGTCTGGTTTGTGTTGCTATAGCAACACCAAAGCGGAATCCTTTGTCAAGAGGTTGATTTGTCTCATGACTCTGGTGGCTCCTGGCTGGGTCACAGCGTGGCAGAGAGACAGGGAACTGGCCACGTGCAGCAGGGACCAAGCCCATGGAGTGACCGTGCTTCATAACAGCCAGCTCTTGAGAGAACTCATTCCCGAAACCGGTATCAATCCTTCCCAAGGCCACTGCCCGCAACCCAATGACCTTGGCCTTGACCCCAGTCAAAGTTTCCACCACCACGCTGGGGACCAAGTTTCCAGCACGGGACCCCTTCCCACTTCCCAACCATAGAACCCACTGTTCATTGAGCTCTGGCTAGGACTCTTCCAGGCCATCAGCACCCCAGGCCAGACTCATGGCTGTGCGTTGTATGCTCGCATTATAGGTGCTTCGTAGCACGTAGTAGTTGCATGGCAGATACTTGCTGGATGGAGTAGGTAATGCCAGGCACTGTGTCAAGCTCTTCTCATGACCTCCCCCTAAGCAGCTACTGCCTCTGATCTCTGCTTCTCAGCAAGGGGTCTGGGCTGAGATGAGCCACTCTCTGAGATGAGCAGCTATCTCTGGGTGACACAGGTGATGGGCATCAGGGCCAGCCTTAAACTCTGCAGTGACCTATATGGCATTATAAATAGCAGCCCCAGCCCTCTTTTCCGAAGAGCAGCCCATCAGACCAGAAGGATTACAAACATGGCGTTAGCACTAAAGACAGGAGTCGCACAGCTGTCCTATCCTTCGCCCTGGCTGTGGCCCTGGCAAGCGCCCAGCGGCCATCCACAGTCACATTCCCTTTAGCACAGGATTTCACAGGTCCCTGAACCCAGGCAGAGTGGGCTGGGGCCCTGGGCTGGGAGTCAGCTAGGGTGGGCCCTCGCTGGTCACACGCTCTCTCGGAGTCTGTTTCCCCCTGTTGACCCCTGCCCTCTGCATCCACAGAGAGGAAGGGGGTGGACCCATAAAGACTCCTATATACGCATACAGACTTTGCTGAATGTGCACAAAACAGCTCTGGGTGCCCACCAAGCCTTGGAGGACCTTGGCAGCCTCCTGGAGGACCTGGGGCTCTGGGGAAAGGGCCGGGGCCTTCTGTGGCTTTGGAATGCTGAGTCGTGGGCTGTGTGATCTTTCCCAAAGGTACAGCATAGAGAAGGTTATCCACCACTGGAGTCCCAGTGCCTCTGCGGCAGCCGTGAGCAAATGGCCAACGAGCCCCTGGGGAGGGAGGCAGGGCGCAGGAGTGCAGCAGGAGGCAGGTGGGGTGGGCTCCCTGAGCCCTCTCTCCGAGTGACCCCAGCCCTGGGCTTGTTCCTGCTCGGAGCCCAAAATGGCTCCTGGGCCCCCAGTCCCAAGGGTTCAGACCCACAGTCACCACGGGCGCCCCTCGGCTGCATGAGCTCCTGCCCACCGGCCTCGCCAGGGAGCAGGCTGCAGGAGAGCCACTTAGCCCTGGCCGGCCCGGCGCCCCCAGCTGCCTGGAGAGTTTTGCTGACTATGCAGAAAACACCTCTGCGGGTTCACGGGGACTTCCTGCTGGCCATTGTCCTGCTGGTCATTGTTTGTGTTCCTTTCATGGGGCTTGGAGGGCAGTGACCGAGGGTGCCCCTGGCTAGGGTACTAGCGGTCACCGGTCACCACTGTGCAGAGGGGAGGGAGGCAGGCCCTGGCTCCTGGGGCAGCCCGGGAGCCAGCACCTGGCACCTGAGGTGGGAGAGGCCTGAGGGAGATTGAATTGAAAAATCAGCAAAGCAATCAAACCCAAAGCCCAAGCCAGAAGAGCTCATTAGCACCCTGTGTCATGGACTCTTACAAACTTCATCATCGTCATCATTTTCAAAAGAATTCTCTCCTTTAGCCCTTTTCCTTTTGGTGGAATTAAAGTTACCACTTCATTTAAAATTCACCATTCACTGTGGTGCAGTGAGTTAATGCCCTGGCCTGAAGCGCCAGCATCCCATATAGGCACCCGTTTGAGACCTGGCTGCTCCCGTCCAGCTCTCTGCTATGGCCTGGGGAAGCAGTAGAAGATGGCCCAAGTCCTTGAGTCCCTGCACCTGCATGGGAGACCTGGAAGAAGCTCCTGGCTTCAGATCAGCGCAGCTCTGGCCATTGTAGCCAACTGGGGAGTAAACCAGTGGATGGAAACCTATCTCTCTCTCTTTCTCTCTCTCTCTGCCTCTCCTTCTCTCTATATATAACTCTGGCTTTCAAATAAATAAATAAATCTTTAAAAAAAAATTCACCATTTTAAAGCGTGTGACTCGGTGGTGTTTAGTACATTCAGGATGTTGTGCAACCATCCACCTAGTTCCAGAACATTCCTGCCACCTTGAAAAGAAACCCTGGACCCAATACCACTTGATCCCTTCCCACCTTCCCACGCCCCAGCCCCGTGCCTCACTGCCTGTCAGCTTCCTGTCTTGAGGATTCTGGTTTCTGGGCCTCTCACACCGGTGGAGTCAGGTGAAGCATGGGCTTCCGTGCCTGGCTTCTTGCACCAGCTCCGTTCCTTTGCCGGGCTGAATAATTTTCCACGGAGCGGCGGCGTCCGCCTCTTGGGCTCCTTCCTCCATCCGTGGTCCCTGTCTCATTTCATCTGCACCCTCCCTGTACCGGCACAGCCCCTGCTTCTCAGACCAAACAGAGAGGCAGCACCTTCCAGGTCACACACCGAGGCACAGCCAGGACTTGAACTCCACGTTGGCAGTTCTGTGCCTCGATCCCAGCCTCCGAGGGTAACAAAGTCGGAGGACAAGGACCTTGGAACACAGCAGCCCCTCTGTCACATGGGAGACGTGGCGCCCTGGTAAGGGAAGGGACAGGGCTGGGCCACAGGATAACCTGGCACACACCCCCTCCTCCACATCGCTTTATTTAATGAACTAATTAATTAACTTGAGAGGCGGGGGAGGGGAGGGCACTGTCATCCACTGCTTCACTCCCCTAATGCCAGCGACGGCTGAAGCCTGGAGCTAGGAACTCAGGGTGAGTCTCCACGTGGGTGGCAGGATCCGCACCACCCCAGGGTCCCGGGGGGAGTGAGCGTGGGGCTGGGACCGGACCATGGTGCCGTAACCTGGGCCTGACTGCCCCGTACCTGATAGGGTGTCTTTCAGGTGGCGCCCGTGGCGCTTTGGCACCGCCCCTTCCAGGTGTGCTCGGTTCTCGTTTGTGAAGTTTTAAGGATAAGATGGGAGACAACTCAGGACACCTGCCCCTTGCTGTGACAGGTTCAGGCCACTCCTCAAACCAGAGCCGGGACTAGGGAGAGCGAGAGCGCTCACCTGCCGCACGGAGTTTAAGGGATGCCAGGAAAACTCAGAGGTCAATGAAATATTTGTAAAAATAAAAATGAAGGGGGCGGGCATTTGGCGCAGTGGTTAAGATGCTGCTTGGGACTCCCGCCGCTGGTATCTGAGTGCCTGGGGTCCAAGTCCGGAATCTGCTTCTGATTCCAGCTTCCTGGAAGGCAGCAGGTGGTGGGTCAAGTCCTTGGGCCCCTGCCACCCACAGCGGAGGCCCAGGTGGAGTTCCAGGCTCCTGGCTTCAGCCTGGCTCAGTTCCTGCTCTTGTGGGCATTTGGAGGTGAACCATCAGACAGGAGACACCAGTCCCCACTCCCTGCCTTTTAAGAGTGTAACATTTAGTAAACAGGCAGACACAGATGTATGCACACAGACGCTCCTAGCAGCATTGTTCACGGCAGCCAGAAGGCAGGAACGGCCAGAGAGTCCATCAGCAAAAGAGTGGATAGACACAGTGTGGACAGACTCGGCGCGGGGCGTGGGGCATGGGGCATGGGGCGTGGGGCGTGGGGCGGGATTGGTCCTCAAAGGAAGGACACTCTGAAGCCCACCACCTGCCGGGAGACCTTGAGGACTTCTGCTGGGTGATGTCAGCTATGTGGACCCCCACTCACCTGTGGTCCAGATTCGAGAGGTGGGAGATGGAATGGGGGCGGCCAGAGCTGGCACGGGGAGGGGACCGCCGTCTTGGGGACAGAGTTTTGTTAGGCACAGCCACATGGATGTACTTAACGCCACAAAACTGCACACTTGAAAACGGCTGCCCGTAGGTCTGTGCCTAAGACGGAGCTCCTGGCTCCTAGCTTCAGGTCAGCGAAGCTCCAGCTGCTCTGGCCATTCGAGGGTTGAACCAGTGGATGGAAGACCTTTCTCTCTGTCTCTCCCTCTCTCTATCTGTAATTCTACCTCTCAAACAAATAAATAAATCTTTTAAAAAAAGAAAAGGAAAGGGAGTGAGACCAGAACACGTGGGGAGCGTATGCACAATGCACACGCGTGTGCTCCCAGTCCCTGGCCATGTACGGCCCGGGGCTTCCTTCAGACTCTGCCAGCGAGTGGGCCATTGCCACAGGTGGCCCCTGACCTTGGCCCACAGTGATGAGCCAGGACGAAGCTCTTGCCTCTCACCTCCCACCCCCACCGTCTGTGGAGTGATGTCATTAGCACAGAGAGCAGATGACTGCTGGCCTCAGGGCCCACGAGAGGCAGGATGAGGGGCAGCCAGCTGAATGGCACACGGAGACCTCACCCTGGCCTGGCACTGAGGGCCGAGGGAGGCCCCAGCATCACAGGGGCAGATCAGTGACCTGAGCTTGCGGCGCTCCAAGGGGCAGCTGCACGCCGGGGGAGGAGGGCAGAGGGGCCTGGTTAAACTTTCAGGACTTTGCACGTTAGTTCTTAAATGTAGCGGCTGTTAGAAATGAACACGAATGAATCACCGTGGGACGAGCTGCACGCAAAGTGAAGTTGACATGGAGACTCACCGCCTCTGCCTTCCATCTCTCCAGCTGGCTGTTTCAGATGCTCTTGAGGTTGCAACCCCCGGCACCACAGCACTGGCCCCCTCCCCTGCCACTTCTAACAGCACCTCTTCTGGGAAGCTTTCTCTAATTCTCGGCCCAGACTTCTAAAACTGTCTCACTTCTGTCTATATTTATACAGTTGATCTTGTATTTTAGTCTGCCTTTCCCTGCCTCTTTGAAAAATCTTTTCTTTCATTATACTTTTAAAAATCTATTACAAGGGGCCGGTGCTGTGGCACAGCAGGTTAAGCCACAGCCTGCAGCTCCAGCATCCCATATGGACACCGGTTTAGGTCCCGGCTGCTCCACTTCTGATCCAGCTCCCTGCTAATGCGCTTGGGAAAGCAGCAGAAGATGGCCTAGAAGATGGCCCAAATGCTTAGGCCCCTGCACCCATGTGGGAGACCTGGAGGAGGTCCCTGGCTCCTGACTTTGGCCTGGCCTAGCCCGGTTATTGTGGCCATCTGGGGAATGAACCAGCAGATGGAAAATGTCTCTCCTTCTCTCTGTAACTTTGCCTTTCAAATAAATAAATAAATAAATCTTTTTAAAAATTTATTACGGATATAATTCACGCTCAGCAGAGAAAAGAATTCAGTCAAGCAAAGAAAAAATTCATAATCCAGTGATCCCGCCCACCTCCCTCATGATGACTGCTGTTCCCACCTTGGTTTGTGGCCCTTTAAACACTTGACCTAGCGGCTGGTATGTGGTGCAGCAGGTTAAGCCCCGCTTGCTACGCCGGCATCCCATATGAGCCACGGGTTCAAGTCCAGGCTGCTCTGCTTCCAGCCAGCTCCCTGCTAAAGCACCTGGGAAAGCAGCAGAAGATGGCCCAAGTCCTTGGGCCCCTGCACTCATGTGGGAGACCTGGTTAGCCTGGCCCAACCCTGGCCATTGTGGTCACTTGGGGAATGAACCCATGGATGTATGTGTCTCTCCTTCTCTCTGTAACTCTCATTTTCAAATAAATAAATAAATAAAAATTTTTTTAAAAAAGAAGCATTTTCATTAAAAAAATGAAACAGCACTTTGCTCCTATGTGATGGAGACTATTTTTAATTAATTAGTTAATTAGAAAGGCTGTGTTACAGAAACAGAGAGAGAGAGAGATCTTCCACCCACCAGTTTACTCTCCAACTGGCCACAGTAGCCGGGGCTGGCCTAAGCTGAAGCCAGGAGCCAGGAACCCCATCCAGGTTCCCCATGTGAGTGCAGGGGCCCAAGCACTTGGGCCATCATCTGCTGCCTTCCCTGGCTTATTAACAGGGAGCTGGATCATAAATGGAGCAGCCGGGACTCGAACTGGTGCCCATATGGAATGCCGGCATCACAGGTGGTGGCTTAACCTGCTGTGCCACAGCCCGGGGCCCTGAGACTACTTTTAAATGGGGTCATATTTACAAATCTTTTCTGAGTAGATACTGTACACAGCTTCCTTGGCTGTGTGACTTGGGTGAGAGCCTCAGTGTATCCAACTGTAAATGCAGGAGCCGTGCCCACTCCCGGTGTGGCTGTGAGAATTACAGAAGCACCGCTCCTGCCCAAAGTCACCGCCTTAGCCACATCCTCTTCAGGTTGGGAGGAAGCCGCTGCCCATGCCTGCCATCTGTAGCCATGAGGAATGGTCCTCCAAGGCTGGCAGTGGAGGGTGTGGCCCGTCTCGCAGAGGCGAGTTCCTGGCACACAGTGGGACTTCGGTGAGGGTGTGTGCATAGGAGGAGTGCCAGCAGGTGTTCAACCAGCCCTGCTCCCACCGCTGGGCTGGTCCTGGGCTGCTGCTCCCCTGTCGCTCCCCCTCTTCGTGGAGGAACGACACTAAGCCCTGCCTAGGCTTCATATCCGAGTCACGGCACCATTATGTCGCTCCCCCTCTTCATGGAGGAACGACACAGGACCCTGCGCTGTTCTTTTGTCTGCTCGGCCCTCCCCGGGTTTGCTGCTGGTTCTTCCCGGGTTGGCTACTGTCCCTTCCACCTCCGTGGAAGGGCGGTTCCCCCTGCCACATTCCCCACTTCCGCGGGGGAGCGGCACACCACCGGCCGGGTCTCTCGGGGGCTGCACGGGTGTTCCTTCAGCTAGATGTTCCCCTTAGATGTTCCTGGTGCATGCCGTCTCTCTCCTCCTTTATAGTCCTCTTCCACCAATCCCAACTCTGCTACCCACACGCCGAGTACGCTGCTCTCCTCCAATCAGGAGCAGGTCCCACAGTTTATTGGTTGAACTGGAGGCAGCTGTGTAGAAGCTGTTTCCCTTCTCAGCGCCATATTGTGGGAGAGCAGATGCATAGAATAAGTCTTAATTCCAGTAACTTAGTCTAGTCCGAGTTGCTCCCAGTTGCTCCCCACACTCCCCGTCTGTGCTGGTCGGAGGCAGGTGGTGGTCCTGGATGTGGGGACACCTGAGGCCCTGGGATGCCTGCCTTGGGGACCCCCAAGGACTCACTCTCTTTGATGGGGGGATGAGCCTGGGGGACTGGCAGTGTTCAGAACAGACCTAGAGCTTCCCATCCAGGTCCCTACTAATGCACCTTGGAAAACAGCAGAAGATGGCCCAAGTATTTGGGCCCCTGCCACCCACGTGGGAGACCAGGATGGGGTTCCTGGCTCCTGGCTTCAGTCTGGCCCAGCGCAGGCTTTTGTGACCATCTGGGGAAGTGAATCAGCACTTGGAAGTGAGCTCTCGCTCTCTCCTCTCTCCATCTCTCTGTAATTCTTCCTTTCAAATAAATGAAAATTAAATCATTAAAAAAGTTAAAAATAAAGTGGCTTGCCTTTTCACTCAACTGTATTTAAAAAGGGACTCTTACATCATCCCTTTGAATGGAAAAATGCATTTATCTAATACATTTAAAAATATCACGTTTGCTAAAACACAGCTCTTCCATCTGGCTTGGTCTGGCACTGCCATCTCTGGATGGTCTTTGGAAAACCCACAGTTATTTCCTGGTGACCAGTGTGGGCGGCTGAGCCGGTTTCACGTCCCAGGCGTCTTTGTCATAGACGAGGGGGCAGGAGCTTGGTGACGTAACTTCCCCAGGGCCCACGCCTCCACCGCCCTTCCCTGCTGCAGACCTTCTGGGTTTCTGGGGACCAACTGCCCCCCATCCCGCCCCCAGACCAACCCAGCGGGAGGGTTGCCATCAGAACAAAACCGGGGGCCTGCCTGCCTCCAGCACCACCACAAGGTGGCGCCTTCCCAGACAGCCCGGACCAGAGCCTCCCCTGCTGGGTATATCACAGAGGGGTTTGTGTAAGGTGCTCACAATAAAATCAGAGACGCATTTCTCATTTCTGAAGCCAGCTGCGTGGTTGCAGCCAGTATTCGTAACCACCCTTTTTCACTGCCTAATCCGTATTCCTCTCGCCCTCAGCACACATTTCAGGTGGGGTCCTCAGGTGGGTCTTTACCTGGTGACATGACCCAAACCTTCATTGCCAATGCCATTGGGCCACGGTGGTTGAGTCACAGGGCACTGTGGTACAAACACCCAGGGGACCACTGTATTCCAGACACCTCGCCCCTGCCTGCATCGTGGTGGGCACCCGGCTTCCTCCTTCGACAGCCGGGGCAGTCCCGCCAGCCTCCCTCCTTTGCCTGTTCATTCCAAGCACCAGGAGCTCAAAGCAGCCAGGAGGCAGTCTCCACCTCCAGCCAGGGGGAATTACTGCTGTGTCTTTTGCTGAAAGTGTTCCTCCTCGTTGTGGGGTGAGTTTGTGTCTCCCTACCCTGTTCGTGCCCACCCAGAACCCCAGAATTGGCCTTACTGGGGAGGTAGGTCCTTGCATGTAAATCAAATAAGAAAGCCATGTGAAGGCAGAGACCCAGAAGGCGAGGGAAGAGGGTCCAGGGCAGATGGAGGTGTAGACCGCAGTGACGCAGCTCCGAACCAAGGAGCATCCAGGATGGCTGCCAAGCGCCGCGAGCTGGGACGGGGCACAGGCAGACGCTGCCATGGAGCCCCCAGGAGGCCACCCTGCCAACACCTTGAGTTCAGGTCTCCAGCCTCCAGAACTGGGGGAGAATCAGTCGCTGCTGTTTGAAGCCACCCCATTTGTGGAGCTGTCTTATGGAAGTCTGGGAAAAAGAATACACTCCACTGTGAGCACAGACCTCTGGACCGGCAGAGCTAGTGGGTCCCTAGGGGTAGTGGTGAGGGGCACCGCTCCCATTTCACCCCTTGGTTCCTGGACCTGTGAGTCCCGGGAGAGGCAGAACATGGATGACCAGGATGACGTAGAGTGTGCGCAGAGCCCCAGGCCTGCAAGGTCTGTGCTTGGCGAGCACTGGCCCTGTCTTCAGGGGGCTGCTCCACGGTGCCACCGAGCCGGCTGCCTCAGGATAACAGGTCTGTTAGGTTCTCTGGGCTTCCAGAACCCTTGATCGCGAACGAGGTGGCTGATATAACACACGTCTGCTTTCCCCCAGTTCTGGGGCTTGGGAGTTACAAATCCAAGCATCACCCGTTCTCCTTCTAAGACAGAAGAACGGGTGTTGGCTCTGTGGCTTCTCACAGCTGCTGGCGGTCCTGGCAGTGCTCGGCCTGTGGCAGCACAACCCCGTCTCTGCTCTGTCTTCCCTCTGTGTGTGTGTCTGTGTCCAAATTTGCAGGCCAGTACGACCTCATCTTAACTTGATTATATCTGCAAACACTGTTTCCAAATAAGGTCACGCTCCTGGATTCCAAGGGAATGTAAATTTTGGTAGACACTGTTCAACCTGGTACAACGGGGACCATGGTAAACCAGCAGACACTATATTCAAGGGCCCGCTGCCACGCTTCACTTGCTGTGAATAAGCTCCCTGGCTAGAAGCGATGCTGTGTGCGATACCATGATGACGGACAAGGTGTGCTGTTGATGGACAAGGTGTGATACTGCAAGCAGGGAAGGCCAATCCACGTCAAGCGTCCATCACAACAAAAACAAAGCCCTTCTCCTCCTATGATGGAAACAGTCTGGTGTAATAAACCTTCCACCAAGCTGCTGGCTGACCTCCCTCAGATTTGAGTGGTGCCAGGTCAGGGATCAGCCTCGGTCTCAGCTCCTCGTACACGGGGCACTCAGCAGTGGCTGCAGCCGAGGTGGCTTCGGTGAATGGATGTCCAAGGTGCTGGGCCCAGGCATCACCTGTCTGCTGCCATAGACATTTAGGCAAGGCAGGAGTGGCTGGGCAAAGAGCCTGTCTGGTATCCACCCAACACGGTCATCCTCTTCCCTTGCTTCTTTATTTATTTATTTATTTTTTGGACAGGCAGAGTGGACAGTGAGAGAGAGAGAGACAAAGGTCTTCCTTTACCATTGGTTCACCCTCCAATGGCTGCCGTGGTGCACTGCACTGATCCAAAGGCAGGAGCCAGGTGCTTCTCCTGGTCTCCCATGCGGGTGCAGGGCCCAAGCACTTGGGCCATCCTCCACTGCACTCCCGGGCCACAGCAGAGAGCTGGCCTGGAAGAGGAGCAACCAGGACAGAATCCAGTGCCCCAACGGGGACTAGAACCCGGTGTGCCAGTGCCACAGGCAGAGGATTAGCCTATTGAGCCGTGGCGCCGGCCCTTCCCTTGCTTCTTAAAATCTCCTTCTGCTGCCACTTTAGCAGGCATTCACATGGGACCTAAATGTCTTCA
Organism: Oryctolagus cuniculus; assembly: GCF_051225735.1. NCBI lineage: Eukaryota > Metazoa > Chordata > Mammalia > Lagomorpha > Leporidae > Oryctolagus > Oryctolagus cuniculus. The sequence continues at coordinate 50,723,981 of NC_142884.1, read as the reverse complement.
TGTCCTTTGCCTGTTCAGAGAAGTCTGCTTATACACCTCTTTCCCAGCCTCCAATTTTCTTTTTCTTTTTTAATTAATTTATTTATTTGAAAGAGTTAAACAGAGCTAGAAGGAGAGGCAGAGAGAGAGGTCTTCCATCCGCTGGTTCACTCCCCAATTGGATGCAACAGCCGGAGCTGGGCCAATCTGAAGCCTGGAGCCAGGAGCTTCTGCCAGGTCTCCCACACAGGTCCAGGGGCCCAAGGACTTGGGCCATCTTCTACTGCTTCCCCAGGCCATAGCAGAGAGCTGGATTGGAAGTGGAGCAGCCGGGTCTCGAACCGGCACCCATATGTGATGCCGGCGCTTCAGGCCAGGGCATTAACCCACTGTGCCACAGCACTGGCCCCCCAGCCTCCAATTTTCTAACCATGCTCCTTCCAAGTCCCTGACTGCCCAGCCAGGCCACACACAGTCATGATTCAGCATCCACTTGCACCTCTGGCTATTTCTCCGTCCAGCCACGGTGGACAGCCACATGCACCTCTCAGAGTTCTGCTAGCCCAGAAAGGAGCTGCAGCTGTCCACTCTTGGGTGATGCCTGCATGTCACGCAGAACCATCGGAGAACCAGACCCGAGTCTTCTCCTCCCCTGTCAACCGTGCGGGACATTCTCCATGAGGCCTTGGGTGCAGCCTGGGAAAGGGGAGGTGGTGGAGCGGGGTGGGGACCATGGGCATCTGCGGTATTTCTTCATGTGACTTGGTCTTCATAGCCCACTGGGGCCCTGTCCCATCTACGCCACTTCATCTGATGACAGCACTGCTGTGCCTACCCAACTTTACGACCAGCTCACGATGGGCACTTCAGGTCACATACTTATACTTGTTTTTAGTAAGGCAATTAGAGAGAATGAGACACACACACACAGGGGGAGAGAGATATATTCCATCCACTGGTTCACTCCCCAGAGAGAGAGAGAGAGAGAGAGAGAGAAGGAGAGAGAGATATCTTCCATCCACTGGTTCACTCCTGAGAGAGAGAGGGAGGAGAGAGAGAGACAGGTCGGTCCTCCATCTGCTGGTTCACTCCCCAGATGGCTGCAGCAGCCAGGGCTGGGTCAGACCAGTCAGGAGCCAGGAGCTTCAACAGGGTCTCCCACGTAGGTGCAGGCTCCCAAGCACTGGGGCCACCCTCAGCTGCTTTCCAGGAGCATTAGCAGGGATCTGGATGGGAAGTGGAGTAGCTGGGACTTGAATCGGTGCCCATATGGGATTCCAGCCCTGCAGGCAGTGGGCAGGCGGCAGCTTAGCCCACTATGCCACAAGTCGGCCCCGATTCTTTCTAAGTTGAAAGGCCTAAGGCCTTAGAGCAGAGTGATTTTCCTGAGGAGGTAGAAATTAAGCCTGGGACTGCAGTAGCCACTCCTGCCCAGCTGCCCCACGATTTCACACCTGCCTAGTTAACCCCTATGATGTGACATCAGTGTTTCTTGCTCTGTTTTCTCTGGTAGAACTGTGACTGAAACATTTTGGTGCCAAGAATGGTTCTTGGAGGAACAGAACTTAAGGGAAAGTTTTCTACTCCGGTAGATGTAGCCACACTGGTGCCTCCGCAGTAGTCCATGGCACGATGTGGGAATAGCAATATACACAATATCACTATTAGCTGCCCCTAATCAAGCCTTTATAAAGGACACAGTTCAGGGTGGTCACATATTTGATGCCTTAGGACACTGAAGTCAAACTAAGGCATTTGGAACCGGGTGGCACTGTTTGGGGCCTGCAGAATAGTTTAGGGACAAGGCTCTGCTCCTTTAGAACCATGAGGTGGGAACCACCAGCCACCCCTCGCCATGGTGATGGCCTCACCTCTGAAGAGCGAGTCTTTTCCACCCCAAACTTTAGGAACTCTTCCTGATTGCTTTCATAACCCACTCAGACCTCACTCCCAAACACGCTGAGAATCAGCTGTGGGCAGGAGCTCCCGCTGGGACCCCCTCTTCCCATTCCCTATTGTTGCACACCCATTTCCTGGCCTGCTACACTGAACTCCAGTCCCAGGCCATTCTGTCATCAAGCAAGTCTGCCTTTACAATCTGCCAGTCACGCTGACTGCTGATGGTGGTTGGTCTGCAGGCACGCCAAGTGTTGGAAGCCTTTGCAATTTAACTCCTGGCGTCATCACCCTTACTAGCTTTTGTAAGCGCAACCATACGTAAAACACCTGTCTACCCAGTGTCTTGATATAAAATTGCCGAAGGGATGTTTATTTAATGTAAAGGAAAGGTTAATTGGAATAATCACAACTATGACACAGAAGGCCAGTTCACTTTCTGAAAAAGAACACTGACCAAGCCTTTGCTATTCTCTCATAGTATTACTCGTCTGAAAATATAGTAAACTTTGTGTCTCAGGGTCAATGTTGTAGCGCAACAGGTTGAGCCGCCACCTGCTACACCAGCATCCCACAGCGCCGGTTTGCGTCCTAGCCACTCCTCTTCTGATTCAGCTCCCTGCTAATGGGCCTGGGAAAGCAGTGGAAGATGGCCTGAGTACTTGGGCCCCTGTTACCCTTGTCTAAGACCAGTATGGAGTTCTAGGCTCCTGGCTTCATCCTGGTCTAGCCCTAGCCATTGTGTCCAATTAGGAAGTGAAACAGCAGATGGAAGATCTCTCTCCCTCTGTGTAACCCTGGCTTTCAGATAAATGAATATTTAAAAAAAAAAAAAAAGGGGCATGTACAGTGAGGATTAAAAAAAATATGTCAAAATTCATACTTAAAGGAAGGAAAAAAAATCAGATCAGCTCGGTTTACAAAATCGTGATATTTGAGTGCAAAACTCCTGTAGAATTGCGAATGTGGAAGAAACTAAATACCAAGGATTTTAAATTTGGGGAATTTAACTTCCATGTGTTTCTATACAAGCCAGTAATGCTTAAATCAGCAAACGGGGACAAACACAGGTATATTCTTGGTAAATTAAACTTTCATGACCTCACTTTGTCATCCTTCAATGGCACAAACAGCCCTTTTACAAAGAGCACTGAGGCCGCCTTTTAAATCAGCAAGTCCAGTCTGACCACCCGGTGACAACGGACACAAAGCAAGGGGCCAGGACACCATGAGTCTCTGCCAGGATCATTCATAGTAAAACTTTATTGAACAGAAAACCCAGCAAAGGTTTCCACCTCTGCAAAGTTCCCCCTGGTTTAAAGTAAAGCACTGCATTTTAAAAAGCAATTATACATAAGTCTTTCCTAGAAAAGTCCTGCTAAAACATGTCTAGCAATTTCACTGATTAGATAAAGTAGTACACTTAGTGTAATTTAAACATTCCAACAGGAATCAAATCGTACCAGCAGAACCATTTCTGCATCTATGACGTCTATGTACAAACACACATGCAGACACACACATCTGGAAAAGTTCCTCAGGCACAAACATGCAACACCTAATGCCTTCTACTTACAATGCCTATCAAACTACATACAGTGTATATTAAAGCTCTTCAGAACACAGACACGGAAAACCCTGGACATTCTTTGTTCATCCATTTCCACCAGGGCTTCACGCCTTACTCTCTGCTTTTGCTTGATCACAAAAGCGTATCATCAGCCTGTGGGGTTGGGGAGCTCTGTGCCACTGTCCTGTCCGGGTGAGGAGACCCAGCTGGAGTCAGATGATCCAGTCCATGCCTGTCAAAGCCTCCAGCAGGGAGGGTGCAAACAGCATCAGTTTGCTATGGCTGGGGGGCCCTCCGGAAGAAGAGAGGCAAAGAAAGTCTTGAAGACGAGCCAGGCTGTGCTCACGAAGGAAGGGCTGGTCTGCTCGTCGCCGAGCACGCCCCTGCCTGGAGGGGCGTGGTTGGGGTCTTCACTTTCAGCATCGGCGCCTTCCTACAGGTAACGACACAGAAGGGAAAGCAATTAGGGCTCTGAGGACTATCAGACAGCGCTAGGCAAGAGTGGGCAGAGAGCCGGCGCCGTGGCTCAATAGGCTAATCCTCCACCTTGCGGCGCCGGCACACCGGGTTCTAGTCCCGGTTGGGGCGCCGGATTCTGTCCCGGTTGCCCCTCTTCCAGGCCAGCTCTCTGCTATGGCCAGGGAGTGCAGTGGAGGATGGCCCAGGTGCTTGGGCCCTGCACCCCATGGGAGACCAGGAAAAGCACCTGGCTCCTGGCTCCTGCCAGGATCAGCGCGGTGCGTGGGCTGCAGCGGCGGCCATTGGAGGGTGAACCAACGGCAAAGGAAGACCTTTCTCTCTCTGTCTCTCTCTCTCACTGTCCACTCTGCCTGTCAAAAAAAAAAAAAAAAAAAAAAAAAAAAGAGTGGGCAGAAATCCCTGCACCCGAGGCCCAGCAGCCAGGCAGGTGGGACGCAGGGAAGGGCTTCCTCACACTCCCACAGCACACCTGTGCTGGCAGAAAGTGTCTGCACAGAGTAACCTGGTAATCTAGACATGAACTAGTTCTTAAATGTGAATAATCTTATTTTGGCAGTCTCTTAAGAAGTCAGAAATGGAAACCCACGGTTCTAAAAACACACTAAGGAGACAATCTGTATTATGAAAATATCCTTGGGGCCGGCACCGTGGTTGATCCTTCGCCTGTGGCGCCAGTATCCCATAAGCACACTGGTTCTAGTCCCGGCTGCTCCTCTTCTAGTCCAGCTCTCTGCTGTGGCCTGGGAAAGCAGTAGAGGATGGCCCAAGTGCTTGGGCCCCTGCACCCACACAGGAGACCCGGGAAGAATCACCTGGCTCCTGGCTTCAGATCAGTGCAGCTCCGGCCATTGCAGCCATTTGGGGAATGAACCAACGGAAGGAACACCTTTCTCTCTACCTCTCAAATAAATAAAATCTTGAAAAAAAAAAAAAAAGAAAGAAAGAAAATATCCTTAAGGATCCTGCATGAATCCACCTTGCAGAAATTCTACTTCTGCGGACTTATTATGCTATTTTCCAGGGAACCTAGTGACAGGCTGCTTCTCCAGCTCCCACTTAGAATACCTAGCTAGCATCAGCTTCACAGGTGCAACACATTGTGACAGACCACTGAACACTCAGATTATGGGTTTAAAAATCATTTACATAGCCGGCGCCGTGGCTCAATAGGCTAATCCTCCACCTTGCGGCGCCGGCACACCGGGTTCTAGTCCCGGTCGGGGCGCCGGATTCTGTCCCGGTTGCCCCTCTTCCAGGCCAGCTCTCTGCTATGGCCAGGGAGTGCAGTGGAGGATGGCCCAGGTGCTTGGGCCCTGCACCCCATGGGAGACCAGGAAAAGCACCTGGCTCCTGGCTCCTGCCAGGATCAGCGCGGTGCGCCGGCTGCAGCGGCGGCCATTGGAGGGTGAACCAACGGCAAAGGAAGACCTTTCTCTCTCTGTCTCTCTCTCTCACTGTCCACTCTGCCTGTCAAAAAAAAAAAAAAAAAAAAAAAAAAAAATCATTTACATATGCAAAAATGCCAACTGCCACATGACAGAAATAGCTGGATTTATGACACCTTCAATGTTTTAAAAACAGCTGCTGTTCTAAGAATAAATTTGAAAAAAAAAAAAAATGTTTAGTCTAATGAAAGCCACAGGCTGGACTCCCAGTGTGTGAGGACTTGAGCCTGGCACACTGCGCCCGGCTCACATGGGCCCCAGCAGACTCCATACCTGTAAGTTGTTGTTGGGGTCCTGGTTCACGGCCTCCTGAGGAAGATCATTGGGGGGGAAGTTCTGAACCGGCCTTTGTCTAAATGGAAACCACCCAACATGATGCCTGCAAAGGAAGCACATCAAAGGCGGCCTTAGCTTCACAGTGAGATTTACTCTAGAACCTCCGGGCCCCTCCTCTAGCCACAGTGGCAGCCTGTGTGGCAGCCCACAGCCAGGCACTGAAAGTCCCAGAATGACACGCCATTTTAACACATTTCCTTTGACTACAGGAGAGACTGCTCAGAAAAGAGCGAAATCTATACTTGATCTGAGTCACAATATAGTGCAATTTGTAGTAAAGGAACTCTGCTTACAGGTACATGACAACGGTGGCCCCCATGACCATGAGGAATCTGCTCAGGGAGGAGTAGAAGTAGAGGATACTGAGAAAAACGGAAAATGTAGCTGCAGAATAGGTCCAATCCAACCAGTCTCGGTTTATCTCATCATCCTCTTCCACAATAGGGCCACCTTGTGCATTCATTCGCAAATTTTGATTGGCTCCAGGATTAACCACCACTTGAGGAGCTGCATTCTGATTGGCTGGCTGGTTTTCAGCCGGAAACTGGTTGTGAATAGGAGCTGGAGCAGGTGCAGAAACCACAGGTATCTCTTGTGCACTTGGTGGTGGGACAAAGGCCCCTGACGCAGCACTGGCAGCCAAACTAAAATAAAAATAACAGAAGCAGATACTGTTGAGAGCAAAGCACTGTGAAGACTGTGGTTCTTACAGCCTTATTTATAAAGTGGTCTTTTTACTACTAAGAACTATACATAGGTACAGGCATGCTTGAGTTTGCTTTAACTTAGTGAAGAAATTCTAACACTCCTTATCCATAAATGTATTTTCTAAGAGAAACTACATGGTAAATTTCACGTGGAATTAAACATGAAGGCCACTACAGAATTAGGGTGTAGCAGCAAATTGAGTTTCACAAAACTTTAAAGATATCACCAATTGGAAAGACCTTTCTAAATGATGTCATTCGCAATGTATCACACAAGCAGCCTGCATCAGTTCACAGACGCGGCAGCAGCTGTCAATCACAGTCCATCCCACCCACAGAACCAGACGGAGCAGGGCTCTGCAGAAACAGATGAAAAGCCACTCCTCCCTTCATTCTGAACTTCACAGGTATCATGCATGGGGTCGCCCACAATCCCCAGAGTCACGGCCACACGCAGTCTAGTGGGAAGGACTCACTATTGCATGTAGTACTGCCGGGCGTAGATCTGCTGGAACCAGGACAGCTGCAACCACCCATACGTCGTGTAGCCAGAGAAACCAGGCCCCAGGCCTTGGAACGCCTGCTGGACAGCTTCAGGCCTGAATGCAGATTTAAAACAAAACCAAAAAACAACTCACTGGTTGAATATGAATAAATGAAAACTAAGTTTATTCCCAGGAATTCCAATCAGACAGCCAAATGAACGGGCTTCCTGGTGGCCATGTGGCAGATGGCTGTGTTAATGCAGCAGAGAGTGCCAAGGGGCAGAGCCCTCTACAGGTTCTAGGGCCCCCAGGAAAACCAGCTCCCTCGCCCAGCACTAGGCGCCTGTCATGTCACCAACAGGGGGGGCGGCTGCTCGTCTTGTGCACGGAGGTACCAACAAGCTGACCCTTCTCCGGCAAGGTCGAGCCCCACTCACTGGCTGAGTCTCACTGCAGATCTAAACCCACTGTGCACCCTTCAGAGAGCAGCTCAAAAGCCACATTTCTCCCAAAGTCTTTCTGGAAGATACTTCTGTCTTCCTGGGAGATGTGTCCTGGGGCAGTTTCCTGTGCAGGGGACATCACTTGTGCTTGCTTACTGACCACCTAGCAGCCTACCCAGGTCACTGGATCCCCAGTAACCATGTGGGGAAGGACTGCACGCCCATTTTACAGAAGGGAGCCCAAGCACAGCTCAGAGAATACAAGGGATTTTCACAAGGTCGCTGAGCTAGTAGCAGGCCTGGATTTGAGACTTATTTTGTTTGACGTCAAACTCATGCTTTTCCAATCGTGTAACACAGCTCCAGCTGCTTAGGGCAGGGGAGGTGGGACTCTCTTCTTTGGCCTTGTGCTTCCTACACAGTGAACTCCCTTTCACAAACTGAAACTATAACAGAATTGCAGGAAAATCAGGAGCATGTTACATGTTCATTCCTGCTGGTCAACTTGTATCCGTAAGCAAAGGTATATGCACTGCCTATTCAATAAACATATTTTAAATGAAATCAACAAGTCTAAATATGGTAAAATTCAAGCAATCAGATAAGCTTCAATTCTCACGCTAAACAGCCAGAATGAGAGGCCACTTTAAATCATCTATCCAACAAGGTATCCAGTTTATATGCTGACAGTCTTTTACTGAACCCCATATCCAGAGAATTTCTAAAACAGAAGGTCTTAGTTTGACACTTTTTGATCATTAAAAAAGTTCTAGTGCATGAAAATTAGATGAGGTCCTTTTCAAAATTTTGTAAGATCTAATCATGATGGCATTGCAAATATGTAAGGAAACTAAATGGTTCTTTTTATAGATAACAAGGTTTATTTAAGAATAATCTTTTATGTATGCTGAACTTACATACATATAAAACTCAACTAACACCAGCAATTTTTCTTTTCTCCTGCTAAATTTTTTTAAGGTGAACAACATTCATGCATTTCACATATACAGATTTAGGGATACAGTGATACTTCCCACCCAACTAAATGTTTCGTACAGCTATTTACTGAAGTATATAGGGACAGAATGACAGGATGTCCAGGAATTACTTCTAATGCATGAAGAAAAAAAGGGAAAGGAGCAACACTGGGGCCTGGGTGATGGTTATGTGGGGTCTTTATGTAATTCCCTCTACTTTTGTATATTCCAAATTCTCATTAAGAAAAAAAAGCCATGGGGCCAGCACTGTGGCGCAGTGGGTTAACGCCCTGGCCTGAAGCGCCAGCATCCATATGGGCACTGGTTCGAGACCGCCTGCTCCACTTTTAATCCAGCTCTCTGCTATGGCCTGGGGAAGCAGTAGAAGATGGCCCAAGTCCTCGGGCCCCTGCACCCACGTGGGAGACCTGGAGGAAGCTCCTGGCTTTGGATCGGCACAGCTCTGGCCGTTGCAGCCAATTGGAGAGTGAACCAGCGGATGGAAGACCTCTCTCTCTCTCTCTGCCTCTCCTCTCTCTGTGCAACTCTGACTTTCAAAAAAATAAATAAATCTTAAAGGAAAAAAAGTCCAATTCCTCAAACATCTGCCTTTATCAAAAACTGAGGATAAAAACTACTAGGAAGAGGAGGTGGGAGAACTAGAGAATTAAAGAATTTTAACTTGTAGTCAACAATATTATTTTTCCCACAAGGTACTTTATGAGGTATTCCAACAGCTGTCAAATCGAAACCTCAGAGCGGCCAGTCACTTCTGATCTCTGCTCTACAGCAAAGCTCTAATTGTTCTAAAAATATGGGGGCCGACAATGATAAGACCGCCAGCCGTGTGGGAGGCCAGGGTGGAGTTCCAGGCTCCTGGCCAGTCCTGACCACTGCAGCCACTTGGGGAATGAGCCAGCAGATGGAAGATCTCTCTTCCTCTCTCTCTGTGCCTTTCAAATAAATAAATCTTTTAAAAAATAGTAATAACCTCTTTTCTAAGCATCCTGGCAGGACGCTTCTCAGCGCCTTCACTGTTGCCCTCGTTGTTACGATACACAAAGCGCAGGGCTCTCAGCAAGCAGCCGCACAGTGTTCTATCCCAAGGGCAACACCAGGAAACACACCCATGACGGCGAGGAAAATGCCTACGCTCTCTGGACAGGCATGTCCTGCCTTTTCAGATGTTCCCTAAATGGCTGTGTACAAAGAAAAGCTAAATAAGGTATCTTTAAAATGAAATCCTCTGCAAGGCCAAATTTTGTTCTCTGACCTCACAGGTGCAAACACATCTTATTCTTCAATGAGAACACTCACCTGGAGATGTTCTCCCAGCTGGAGGGAGAAAGGTTCCGAAGAACTTCCCTTTGCCTTAGGCCATCACTTGCGGAATCCCCAGGATGCTGGCCCTGATTAGGACCAGGGGGCTGCTCTGTGGACTCAGCAACCTGCGTAAGTAAGGTGCTGGTCAGAACAAAGGCCGTGATGCAACCATCCTGCAATCACTCTGCTGTGAATGGCCCCGCCCCCACCTCTAAACCAGACAAAATTAAACAGGCAATGTCATGTAAAAAATATTCCGAAATTCATTCAACCCAATTTTAAATACATGGATCCTTAAAAATCCATACTTTCTTTCCCTGGAGTAATTACACTGCAGTTTCACTAAAGCCTTCCAATGAGGTTATCACTGCTGAGAAAACTTCCTGATGAGTTAGTAAGTTCAGCATCATAAGATGTAACTTAAGACACTAAATTTGACTAGGATTTATAAATACAACGCAGCCAGAAAATGAAAGGAAAGAGAATTTCCTATACTCTATTCATAAATTTTAAAAATAGTTGTAATACAAACTTAAGAGTACATGATTAGAATATCGATACTGTATATTCCGATAAACATTGTGAAATGAAAAACAAACACTTCTATCAAATAAAAATAAATCTTCACAGATCACGTGACAAAGACTGTGGCCTTTTTCTATCCAAATAAATAGTCACAATGAGAATTTCCAAAGGAAATATACTCAGATTTTTATTCTGTATAGTACTAACGATTCCCTAGAAGAAACTTGTGGGCACAATTTTTACCACCTTCATTTCAAGTGCCTTGCTGATTCAGTGATCTGGACACACAGTACCCAGAGGTCGGGTCACACCCCTGACTCCCACACTTCCACCTCGGCTCTGGCCCACTGTCCAGCACATGCTCTAAAATCTCTCTTAAAAGTGTTCTCCAAGTTCCTGCATTTCTCCCTTCAGAGTTGAAAACAAATTGTTGCAATCAGAGAAAGCCGACCTACCTTTGTGCTGGCTTCAGGCATTTTTGAAGGACTCTTCACGTTGCACACCAGGTGCAAAACATGCCGTTTCTCCTGCTAAAAATCATGAGGAGGTACTTTAGGACTGCGCTCAGGCTGCCGGCGCCTAAAAGCATTCCAAAGTTACAGTGTAAGGGACGCACCTTTGGAAGCAAGTCCCTGAGACACTGGTGATCCAGCAACAGCTTCCCAGAATAAATCAACCTCTGGTCCTCTGGACACTGAGCGTGGAGAGAAAAAGGGTCAGAGGTCAGCATTTAGCTCCTGCACAGCTCCGACACAGAGTCAACTGTTTCATACCATGACCCCAGTGTGCACACTTCCCCCAGCCTCACAGGAAAACACCTTGCAAAGGCCCCACATTCACAACTTTTATTCAGAAAGTGCTTAAATTTAAACCGATCTCAAATATGCAAATAAATTTAGGATGACAAATTATCTGCAGCCCACGAAACCCAAGGCAGCACACTTGACATCCTACCTACCAGGGAAATGGGTTTGCACCACGAAAACCAGAAATTTTATTTGGGGCTCCTATAGCAACTAACTTCAAAACTAGGCTTGGTCTCAGAGAGAACTCAGAGTACTCCCAAGGTCAGCCTTCGTCAAAACCACCTACCATCGCCCCAACACAACAGGAAGCAATGCTAAGCACAAGCCCCTCACAGAAGATTTCTCCATTACAGAGATGCTGTGTGGGTAACATGACATACCACACCTTGTGGGACCTCCTGCCCCTACTTTAGGGGGCAAAGTCTGAGAAACTGGCCCAGGTCACCACTGCTAAAGAGTCAACGGTCCAACCCTCTCTTCTCTACGCCAGTAAATCTACAGCTGTGGGGACTCCACATGCTTCATACACCTCACTTTAAAAAAAATTTTTTTTTTTGACAGGCAGAGTGGACAGTGAGAGAGAGAGACAGAGAGAAAGGTCTTCCTTTGCCGTTGGTTCACCCTCCAATGGCCGCCGCGGCCTGCTCATCGCGCTGATCCAAAGGCAGGAGCCAGGTGCTTCTCCTGGTCTCCCATGGGGTGCAGGGGCCAAGGACTTGGGCCATCCTCCACTGCACTCCCTGGCCACAGCAGAGAGCTGGCCTGGAAGAGGGGCAACCGGGACAGAATCCGGCACCCCAACCGGGACTAGAACCTGGTGTGCTGGCACCGCAAGGCGGAGGATTAGCCTATTGAGCCGCGGCGCCAGTCTAAAATTTTTAACTCCATTTAAATTATACTTAAAAACAATGGCCTCAAATAACACAGCAGTCAGTACACTGGAGGTCTCCAACTCCTCAACCTACTCTTGCCAGAATAATGCAAGATTTTGAATGAAGCTGTTCTTGTTCAAAAGCCTAGAATTATAAAGCAAGCTGCTTAAAATCACACCGGAAAAAATAGCACCTTCTTTATCTACGTGCATCAGGACTTCTTTTAACAAAGAAATCTGATGGACGCTGTGTTCATTATTGTTCTGGCTGACGTCAGAGGCAAATGCTATATATGTGCATTTGTAAACTACTACTGTATTATGTGGAGCCTTGCATTTTATTTAAGAGTTCAACCGTGGTGCCAGCGCTGTGGCATAGTGAGTAAAGCCACCACCTGCAGTGCTGGCATCCCATATGGGCGCCGGTTTGAGTCCCAGCTTCTCCACATCCGATCCAGTTCTCTGCTATGGGAAAGCAGCAGCAGATGGCCCAAGTCTTTGGGCCCCTGCACCTGTGTGGGAGACCCAGAAGGGCTCCTGGCTCCAGATCAGCGCAGCTCCGGCCGTTACGGCCAATTCAGGAGTGAACCAGAGGTGGAAGACCTCTCTCTCTTTCTCTACCTCTTCTTCTCTCTGTGTAACTCTTTTTTTTTTTTTTTAATGTATTTATTTGAAAGAGTTCAACCACTAGAGAAGATGTCAAAACTACAGCTGCTTGTGGATTTGAATTGTTCCCCACCCCTTTTTCGAGGCCTGAATCAACAAAAAAGAAAAAGAGCTGACTTAAGGGGCCTGTGACACTGGCATCCCATATGAGCACTGGTTCCAGTCCCAGCTGCTCCACTTCCCATCCAGCTCCCTGCTAAAGCACCTAGAAAAAGCAGTGGAAGATGGCCCAAGTGCTTGAGCCCCCGACACCCAGGGGAGACCCCGATGAAGCTCCTGGCTTTGGCCTGGCCCAGCCCAGGCTGTGGGGGCCAACTGGGGAGTGAAGCAGCAGATGGAAGATCTTTGTTTCTTCCCCCTTCTCTCTATAACTTTTTCAAACAGTATTAAAAAAATAAAAGCTAACAAAAAAGTTAAATGTTAACTATTCTAAAGTCGGAAGTCTCACATTATACCATTTTATACTACAGAAAACAAATGGTGAGCATGCTCCAGCAGTAATTTGTAAATACCAATGTGTTCACATGACAGATCTTTCTGAGGTCGTCACACTCAGGGGAGTGATGCTCCGCACCTGCCCCTCGCCTATCTGTGCACCTCGAGGCCACCTCATTTCCTGGAAGCAGCTCCCAAGAAATTGGAGAGGCAAGCGGTGAATTGCAAAGGCCACGGGAACGGGAGGTGACGGGATACACAGGCCAAAAAAGCACAGGTGCGAGGGGCAGTCCACGTCCACGTCCCCAACCAGGAAGGAAAAGGCGCCGAGGACACGCGCGCTCCCACGGGTCGGCCCTCCTCCTGCCCCACGGAGGATCACAGGGTGGTGGGCAGCGAGCAACCCGGCCGACGCTTACGCAACATCCGAGTGCAAAGTAAATACAGGAAGGTCCGGCTCGCGGCGGCCTCGCGTCACGTGGCGGGGCGCGAGGGCGGCGCTAAGGGCGATGTTGACAGATGCGTCAACCAAAACAAAGCAAGGAGAGCTCCCCAAACGGGGTGGGGTGGGGGGGCCCGGGTCTGAAAACCAGCCTCGGGCCGACTCCTCCCGCCTGGCTCCCTGCTCCATCGCCCAGTGCCCGCGGCTCCTCCCTGCGCCACCAGCGGGGAGCCCCGCGCGACGGGGAGGAGCCGCGGGCCAGCGGGCGGAAGGTGGGCAGCGAGGGAAGAGCCACGTCCTCTTCTGGGCGTGGGACCTCAAGCGCACGGCGCCCGGGCGCTGCCCGGGTCTCTGGGTAGGGCCCCGGGCTGGCACCTGCACGGTCCCCTCCCCGCTAAGACGCCGCGCGCAGCACGGATTCCTGCTTGGATGCCGAGGGCGCAGGCCTGGTTAGGAACACTTAGTCGCCTGGGTCTTTTGGGGCAAAGGACGGACTGGAGGGTGACGTAGCTCAGCCAAGGTCAAACTGCTGTTTTCGGCGGCCTGGCTCGGGTGGGGGGAGCCAGGCCTGGGGAGGTGGGTTTGGGGACGTGGGGGAGGCGGAGTGAGTGACAAGCCAGCAGCCCGTCAGAAAGGCGGGGTGAAGACGGCCCAGACCCTGTGGGTGACAGCTCCCGGGCAAGGAGAGGGGCGCCCGCGGCGGGAGGGGACCTCGGCCCTGGGGGAAGTGCCCAGGAGGGGACCCGCCGTCGTGGGGGGAGCCGCCGCACGGAGGGACTCCCGGAAAGGGGGAGGCGGGGCCCCTCTTACCGGGCGCTCGGGGTAGACGCGACTCAGGTGCGCCTTGAGGTGGCCGACGCTCCAGCTGCGGTCTCCGCTCAGCTCCAAGTCGCGGTGGCGCTGGTTGGGGCTCTTCACCAGCAGCGTGACGGGCTCGGGCTCCGGCTCGGGCTCCATGGCGGCGGAGCTGTAGGCTCGGCGGCGCTCCCAGATGCCAGGTAGGCGGCGGCGCACCGGCAAGATCCGCAACGACTGTTCAACTCTCTGGGCCGCGCGCCCCCGCCTCAGGCGCCTTTTATAGGCGGCCCGCGCCCGGGCTCTGCGGACAGACTCTTCTGTGGCTGTCGCCCATTGGCTGAGACGGGGGTCACTGCCCAACGTGGCCCAATCGGCGTCCGGATCCGGGGGGCAGCGGGGCGGGCCAAACCCGCGGGCACGGCTGATGCAACCAGCGGCCATTGCGTCACCCGGAGTCGCGGCTGCAGCCCTGGAGCCTGGGTTCGGCGGCCATGTTGGGGTGCGCTGCGCCCGGATGGAGGCTCGGCCCTGAGGAGACAAGGGGCTCCCCAGCTCGGGCTGCTTAAGGTCCCTGAGGACTGGAGTGAGGCGGGGGCAGCACAAGCCTGGCCAACTCCCAGTTTGGCAGTGTCTGCAAATTGTTTCCTCATAAAGCAACACCCCCGCCCTTTTCACCCCCAAGCACCAAGTCCCACTTCCCCTTTCCCTTCTCCTGGGGGCCCCCAGCAGCCTGTGCTGCGGGGGCCTGGGCCCACAGAACTGCTGATGAACCCGTTTCGGAGAACACCTGGCTGCCCAGGAGAAACAGAGCCCACGCTTCCTTGGGTTGAGAACATGGGGGCATCCGGGCATCTTGCAAATTTGCCTCTGGCCCTGAACTTGCCTGTTCCACCCGTGAAGACCATTGCCCTTATTGTGACAGCTGACACTGGGAGAAGAGTCGCTTTATGGGATACTCAGCACATGTTTTACATTGGGGCTGAGAGGGGAACAGGTTCCTAGAACGTGACCACAGAGGCCTCCCGTTTGTCTGTGGAGGAGGAAAAAATTCTTGGAAAACAAGACTGATATTGCCGTGGCCCTATCCCTGCCCCAGTCCTATTGGGATTTCTGTTTTTCCAGATGTGTAGGAGCCTGCAGGGCTGGAGAGTAGTGGGAAGAGCCTTCAGCTGGGGGGTAGGGGACATATTGGCCAGCTGGGGCTGCTCCAACAAAGTACTACAAAATGGGTGGCCTACACGACGGCGATTTTTTGTCTCCCAGTTCTGGGAGCTGCAAACTTGAAATCGAGGTGGTAGGCAGTGTCGGAACCTTCTTTCTTTCTTTTTTTTCTTTTTTTTGGACAGGCAGAGTGGACAGTGAGAGAGGGAGAGAGAAAGAGAAAGGTCTTCCTGTACTGTTGGTTCACCCTCCAATGGCGCACTGCGCTGATCCGAAGCCAGGAGCCAGGTGCTTCCTCCTGGTCTCCCATGGGGTGCAGGGCCCAAGCACTTGGGCCACCCTCCACTGCCCTCTCGGGCCACAGCAGAGAGCTGGCCTGGAAGAGGAGCAACTGGGACAGAATCCGATGCCCCTACTGGGACTAGAACCCGGGGTGCCAGCACCGCAGGCGGAGGATTAGCCTATTGAGCCGAGGCGCCGGCCCGGAGCCTTCTGATGTCTGAGAGAACCTGCTCCGGGCTGCTCTCCAGCCTCTGGAGTTTGCTGGCTGGCAGGCCTTGGCATTCCTTGCCTGGTGGGTGCCTCGTCCCCATCGCTGGCTTCCTGTTTGTTCACATCGGATCCTCCTGTGTTGTGTGTGTGCGTTTCATGCCCTCTTCCCTCACTGTGTGTCTGTTCAAATTTCCCCTTTTCATGAGGACACCAGTCACCACTCTGGTGACGTCATCTTAATTTGATCATCAACAGAGACCCTATTTCCAGCGCATAGGCACTGGGGGTCAGAATGTCAGCACTGTTTTGGAGGAAATGGTTTGTCCCCTATCTGTGGGCCTCTGCCCTTGCGTAGGAGACCTGGATGGTGTTCCTGGCTGCTGGCTTCTGCCCGGCGCAGCCCTGGGCATTGCAGCCATTTATGGAGTGAACCAGCTCTGCCTCTGTGTCCTCCCTCCCACTCCTTCTCCCCTCTCCCTCTCTAGCTCTGCTCTTAAGATGAGTAAAATAGATCTTTACAAAAATTATTATTATTTTTAAGCATCTATTTATTTGTTTGAAAGTCAGAATTAAAGAGAGAGAGAGAGAGAGAGTTCTTCCACGTGCTGGTTCACTCCCCAGATGGCCACAACGGCCAGGAGTCAGGAGGCTCTTCCAGGTCTCCTGTGTGTGTAGCAGGGGCACAAATACCCGGACCAACTTCCGCTGCTTTCCCAAGGGCATTAGCAGGAAACTAGATAAGAAGTGGAGCAGCTGGGACACAGATGGGCACCCATATGAGATGCCGGCATTGCTGGCAGCAGCTCTACCCACTATACCATAGTACTGGCCCCACCATCTTAAAATTCTTAACCCGTTTTACACACAAACCCTCTATTTTCATTTTGTACCAGGCCCCACAAATTATGTAGCTTTCCATCCCTTGAGAAGGGCGAGAATTACTGAGTATGACCTGGAAGTCTTGTTATTACCTGGAAGCTACCTAATGGGGCAAAACCAGACAAAATAAGCAGAGGCCTTGGAGGAGGCAGCCAGGCAGAAGATAATAGCTTCATTGGGAAATTAAGTGTGCATGTTATCGAGGTCTCCCCTAGCCTGGAGTGACAAGCCTCTGGGCCCTCCAATGCTCATCCATTCGCACTCAGTTGCAAGAAAGTAAAGGCACTGCCTTCAGTGCCAGCATCCCATATGGACACCGGTTCTAGTCCCAGCTGCTCCTCTTCCGATCCAGCTCTCTGCTATGGACTGGGAAAGCAATAGAAGATGGTCCAAGTCCTTGGGACCCTGCACCCGCGTGAGAGACCTGGAAGAAGCTCCTGGTGCCTGGCTTCAGATTGCCCAGCTCCGGCCATTGTGGATAGACGACCTCTCTCTGTGTCTCTCCTTTCTGTCTATAACTCTGCCTTACAACTAAATTCTAAAAATTAAAAAAAAAAAAAGAAAGTAAAAGGCTATGTTTTTCTCTAGGGACAAGAGCACCCAATTCCCCAAGAGTTCCTCTTGAGCTGTTGCTCCCTGAGGTAACTTGTTTAAAGGACTTTGTGATTCTATTTCTAGCACAGTTAGGAAAACATTAAATGCAAGTCAACAAAGGTGCCAGGAGTAGGAGATAAGCCCGTATGCCTGTGCTGCAGCAGCCCTGCAGGTGTCCTGGAGGTGAGAACAGAAAGACCATCTGAGGGACTTGGGATTTCACACCCAGGGATCAGGAGAGGTGAGGAAATCCGAGGAAACTTGATGGAGGAGGTGGGGTTTGAGCTGAAGTCTGGTCTGGGATTTGAATAAAATAATCACAGCAGCAATTACTGAGAAAGCCCAATGGGATTCCAGGAACTTTGTCTACGGAGTCGCTAAGGGCAGGTGAAACTGTGTGTTTAAGCTGTTTTTTTTTTTTTTTTTTTTTTTTTTTTACAGGCAGAGTGGACAGTGAGAGAGAGAGACAGAGAGAGAAAGGTCTTCCTTTGCCGCTGGTTCACCCTCCAATGGCCGCCGCTGCAGCCGGCGCACCGCGCTGATCCTGGCAGGAGCCAGGAGCCAGGTGCTTTTCCTGGTCTCCCATGGGGTGCAGGGCCCAAGCACCTGGGCCATCCTCCACTGCACTCCCTGGCCATAGCAGAGAGCTGGCCTGGAAGAGGGGCAACCGGGACAGAATCCGGCGCCCCAACCGGGACTAGAACCCGGTGTGCCGGCGCCGCAAGGTGGAGGATTAGCCTATTGAGCCACGGCGCCGGCTGTTTAAGCTGTTTTTAAACCCAACTTTTGTCACTTACCAGCTGTGTGACCATAGGCAAGTTACTTAACCTCTGTGTACCTCATTTTTCTCCTCTGTAAAATAAGAACTATAAGCAGAACGTATCTGTTTCATAGAGCCACTTAAAGGGTGTAAGCCTTACAGGGTGGCACATTGCTAAAGCTTTTGGAACAGACCCAGATATTTAGTAAGTGCTTTATAAATGTTAGCCATTGACATTTAGAGAGCTGCCATCAGTCTGTTCTGGTTTCCTGAACCTGGCTCTACAACGGAGTCACTCAAGGAACTCCTTATTTCAAAGTGCAGACTCCTGTAACTGAACAGCCGGGTGAGGACATGGGGCAGTGGGAACTTGCCCCTGACTGGTAGGAGTTCAGATGGTACCCTCTATGGGGCTTGGTCTGGGGTTTCTCATAGAGTGAAACACACCCTACTTATAACCTGGCCACGGCGCTGGCAGGGATTTGCCCCAAAGAAAAGAAAACATACGTGTGTATGAACTTGCACAAGAAGGCTCCTGGCAGCTGTATTCCGGACAGCAGCAAGCACTGGGAATGGCCCACATGTCCATCCACAAGAAGTTGGCTACCAAATCATCGTATTCCCGCAGAATGGCATACTGCTCAGCGACAAAAAGAAAGGAACTGGGCGTGCATCAGCAACAGGCTCACTCTCAGAGCCATGTTGAGCACAAGAATGAGACAAGGCAAGTTTGCCTGTGTTTTATGATTCTAATCATATGAAATGCTAGCATGAGAGAAATGGATGCTCCTCTGGCACTGCTCATCCAGTGACAGAAGACAGAGGAGTGTTGCCTGGGGGTGTGGTGGCCCCAGCTGGCCTGGGAGGGGAGTGGCAGTGGTGGGCTGAAGCTGGCTCCCACTGGTTCACAGAAACGGATTCTGAGTCTCTCCCCAGGTCCACTGTCATTGATATCACATTGAGAGCTTGCACTTGGCCGTGGGGAGGATTTACTCCTGGGAGACCACCAAACACTACAAATTACAGCTTTTTTTGTGCCTGGGGAGCCAGTGTTAAACTTTTTTCAGCATACCATTGGGCCTGAAGGCTACTCCTGGGGTGTTGGAATGTTCTGTGTCCTCACAGGGCTGTGGGTGACGCAGGCAGAGGTTATTTATCAAAACTGATCAAGGTGTACACTGCTTTACCTGGCAGTACATTGCACCTCGATTTGAAAGTGTGTGGGGGCAGAGGGGAGGGAGGATGGACACTGGTGTTCCATTTGAGACCCAACAGTGCAGCCTGATGTGTCCATTTGGGTACTGGTTTAAGGGCTAGGTTTGGGAACCACTGTTCAAATTTGATCATAACTACAAGGCTTATTTTAAAATAAAAACAAGGTCAATGTCAGTGAAACTAGAAGGAGCCTTGGGAGCAGCTCAGGAAAGACTTTGAATGTTGACCCTTGGAAGCCTGGGCCTTGTTTTGTGTGTAATGGAAGTTTGGGGGAACTAGAAGGGACATGAACAGGATTAGACTGGAGGAGAGACTTGGGGCCAGGAAACCCTGACTGATGGTTTCAAGAGGAAATGTAGGTCAACACTAGGATGGGGCCCCAGGACTTGGGCCATCTTCCACTGCTTTCCCAGGCACAATAGCAGGGAGATGGATTGGAAGTGGAGCTTCTGGGACTCAAACCAGTGCCCGTGTGGGATGCCGGCATCGCAGGTGGCAGCTTTATCCACTATGCCACAATGCCGGCTCCTATTAGGATTTTCATCTAGAGAATCTGAGGCACAGAGAGTTTAACTTGCAGAAGAACTAGTAACTCTTGTTGAAATTATTGTTTCATTAACAGGTACTGAGATGTAATTTACATGCAGTAAAATACGAAGATGTTCAGTGTGTAAGTTCGAAGAGTTGGCAAGTGTACTCATTCGCCTGTGTAACCCACACTTCCACCAAGATACAGAGTATCCCCTCCCCCCCAAGCAGTTCTCTACTGCCTCTTCCTAGTGAAACCCCTTTGGCCCATCCCTCCCGGTCCCAGGCCTTGCTGATCTGCTCTCTGATACTTCGGTTTGATTGTGTATGAGGGAGTCATTCAGTCTGTGTTCCTCTGTGTCTCCAAAGATACACCTGCAAGAAGGTCAGGCAAAGAAAGACCATGAGCTGAGAGACTTTCAGGAACTGGAAATAAAGAGTCTGTGGCACTTTGTGACTTGACCATAACATGATATATATTATGACTTGACGCATAATGATGTGACATCCCTGCTGTGACCATTCTGAAAGTGAGAATGGGACAAAGACACCAGCCTCATCTTATTTTTCAGCCAGGCCTTCAGACTCTGGGAGGGGCCTCTGCCAAACAGGTGTTAGCAAAAGGTGATTGACAGTACCCGTGTTTTATCTGAAACAAGCCTGTGGCTAGAGCCCTGCTGAACTTCTGTGTTTTGTCTTGGAGCTCCTATTTTTATTAGATTTCTAAAGCTCCCCCAAATAATTCCAACTCCCAGGGCTGGCACTGTGGTGCAGTGGGTTAAAGCCCTGGCCTGCAGTGCCAGCATCCCACATGGGCACCGGTTCTAGTCCCAGCTGCTTCACTTTTGATCCAGCTGTCTGCTATGGACTGAGAAAGCAGTAGAAGATGGCCCAAGTCCTTGGGCCTGTGCACCTACATGGGAGACTGGGAAGAAGCTCCTGGCTCCTGGCTTCAGATCCGCGCAGCTCCAGCCATTGCAGCCATCTGGGGAGTGAACCAGTGGACGGAAGACCTCTCTCTCTGTCTCTACCTCTCTCTGTAACTCTGTCTTTCAAATAAATAAAATAAGTCTTTAAAAAAATAATTCCAACTCCCGCCAGAAACGTCGCCTTCTGAGGTCATTTCTGATGTCTTGATTTGGCCATGTACTTTAGCCATCTTCTCCAGCGCAGGAAGTGGGCATCCTGCTCTGCATCACCAGGCCCATCCCCCTACAGTGCCTGCCCACGCTAAGCCAGAAGCACTTTCTTCCCTTACCAGAAGCAGCCCCGAGGCAAATCCTGCCTTACTCTCTGTCCAGTGATAAGGAAGTGTTTCGGCTTAATAAACAAAGGAGGAATCTCCGCTGGCTGTGGTTCTCAGCCTTTGAGGACTTGTGACAACCACTTCCCTATTATTTTATGATCATGCTACTTGTCTCTTAAAAGTGCTTGCTACATACACTTTTTTAAAGATTGATTTATTTATTTGAAAGGCAGAGTTAGAGAGAGTGGGAGAGGGAGAGGGAGAAGGAGATAGAGAAGTCTTCCATCAACTGGTTCACTCCCCAGATGGCTGACAGCTGCACTTATCTGAAGCCAGGGGCCAAGAGCTTCCTCTGATCTCCCGCGAGGGTACAGAGACACAAAGACTTGGGCCATCTTCTACTGCTTTCTCAGGCCATAGCAGAGAGCTTGGATCAAAAGTGGAGCAGCTGGGACTTGAACCAATACCCACATGGGATGCCGGCATTGTAGGCGGTGATTTTACCTGCTAGGACACATCACTGGTCCCCATACATTTTTTTAAAAATAGAAGAAAATTTAAACTGTTTTTTAAAAAAGACTTATTTATTTTTATTTATTTATTTGAAAGTCAGAGTTACACAGAGGAAAGGCAGAGAGAGAAAGGTCTTCCAAGTAAATAAATAAATAAAAACAAAAATAAATAAATAATTTTTAAAAAATTTATTTGACAAGTAGAGTTATAGACAGTGAGAGAGAGAGACAGAAAGGTCTTCCTTCTGTTGGTTCACTCCCGTTGGTTCACTCCCCAAATGGTCGCAATGGCCGGAGCTGCGATGATCTGAAGCCAGGAGCCAGGAGCCAGGGAGCTTTTTCGGGTGTACCATGCGGGTGCGTGGGCCCAAGGACTTGGGCCATCTTCCACTGCTTTCCCAGGCCACAGTAGAGAGCTGGATTGGAAGTGGAGCAGCCAGGTCTGGAACCAGCACCCATATGGGATGCCAGCACTTTACGTCAGGGCATTAACCCGCTGCGCCACAGCGCTGGCCCTTGAATTTTTTTTTTTTTTTTTTTTTGACAGCAGAGTGGACAGTGAGAGAGAGAGACAGAGAGAAAGGTCTTCCTTTTTCCGTTGGTTCACTCCCCAAATGGCCACTACGGCCGGCACACTGCGCCGATCCGAAGCCAGGAGCCAGGCACTTCCTCCTGGTCTCCCATGCGGGTGCAGGGCCCAAGCACTTGGGCCATCCTCCACTGCACTCCCGGGCCACAGCAGAGAGCTGGCCTGGAAGAGGAGCAGCCGGGACAGAATCCGGCGCCCCAACCGGGACTAGAACCCTGGGTGCCAGCACTGCAGGCAATGGATTAGCCAAGTGAGCTGCGGCGCTGGCCTACCTGAACAGGTTTTTGAGAATCCCTGAGTGTGTCTCGAATGGGAGATATCAAGCTGCATGGTGCATGTTTAAACTCAGTCCCTACAAAGTTTAAACGTGGACCCAGTGTTGTTTGATAAGTCAAACAAAATTATCATATGACCAAGCAATTCCACACCTGGGTATAGATCAAAAGAACTGAAAACAGGAGTTTAGACAAAAGCTGGTGCACTAGTATTGCCTGCGGTGTTATTCACAAGAGCCCTCAAAGTGGAAACAACTCAAGCGTCCATCCACTGGCGAATGGATGAGCGACATGTGCCGGACCCACACCGCGCCATATGTTCAGCCATCCAGGGAAACGAATCACTGATCCCTGTGACCACGTGGATGATCCTGAGGCCACTGTGCTAAGTGAAAGCAGCCAGACACAAAAGGCCACATACACGACCTATTTGAAGCTTCCAGAATAGGCAAGCCCACACTGATGGAAAACAGATTAGTGCTGGGCTGGGACTGCTTAATGGATCCAAGGTTTCCTTTCGGGGTGGTGAAAATGTTTAGGACTGGTAGTGGTGGTGGTTGCACAGCATGGAGAGGACACTAATTCCAGTGAGCCACAGGCTTTTAAACAGAATTATGAATTTCATGTGATGACTCTCAGCACGATGGAAACAAAACAGGCGACTCGGCCTGCTCCGTGCTGTTGGAAGCTATTCCCCACCCTTTCCTCCAGTGCAGGGAGGCACCCCGATATCATAGCTGTCTATCATAGTTGTCTATCGTAGTTGTCTCCATGCAACAGGATCCTTGCTGATTTCCTCCAAAACAGACGTAAACCCTGGCCAGGGTGGCTGGGTGGCACCTACGGGACTTGTTCACCTGTCACACAGTGAATGTTTGCCTTCTCTCTGGGTCTCCCTGGATCCTGCTCCAGAGTTATGGCTCTCCCCAACCGCCTGGATCTGGTTCCAGGGCAAACAAGAGACAGGTGGACACTTCCCTCCAGGACTGCACCCAGAGTAAAGGTCACGACTGAACTCCGAGGCCTCAGGTAACCTCAGAAGCCCACATTCTTTTCCCCATCGCAGCTTCCTGGCCAGACCTCATCTAAATATTCTACTGCAGTCCAGCGTTTAACTTAAAAAATTATTTATTTTTGTTTTTATTTATATTTACTTTAAAAGACTTATTTATTTATTTATTTGAAATGCAGAGTTATAGAAAGAGGGAGAGACAGAAAGAGAGGTCTTCCATCCATTGGTTCACACCCAAAATGGCCACAACGGCCAGAGCTGGGCCAGCCTGAAGCCAGGAACCAGAAGCCAGGAGCTTCCTCAGGGTCTCCTACATGGGTGCTGGGGCCCAAGCACTTGGGCCAACCTCCTAATAATAGCTGCTTTCACAGGCTATTAGCAGAGAGCTGGATCAGAAATGGAGCAGCTGGGACATGAACCTGTGCCCAAATGGGATGCCGGCACTGCAGGTGGAGGCTTAACCTACTACGCCACAGCACTGGCCCCCTAAAATTTTATTTTAAATTGCATGTGCCTTTTTCATGCTCACAGAACGCTTCTTGTCTCCTAGGTGGAATTTTGAGGGTGTCTGAGTTTTTCCTTCTTTCCCCAGCCCCAGCAACTCCCCTACCTCACCACAGACTGCTTTCAGACTTGATTTGGCACCGCAGCAAAGCTGCACACGACTACGGAAATGGCTACGAGGGCAGCGTGCTGGTGACAATGCCCAAACTTAGCAGTTCTCCTCCAGGAATGCATTTCTGCTTGCTCAGCCCTCCCATATTCCCTGCCCTTTTCCTCTGCCTTTTCTAGCCTGTGCAAGCCTGTCCGCTCCTTCCTCCGGTTCTCTTATCTCTGAGCTGATCAGGTCGGCCTGTCCTGCCCCAAGCTTACGTCCATCTCTGGGTGTGTAGGAACGAGCCCTGGAGTCCGGTTCTTTGTGACCCCAAGGCTGCCTCCCAAAACCTCGCTGAGTGCCTACCTGGCTCCCAGCTGTCTTTCTCCCCTTGCCCTGCCGGCTCTGGCTCGCGGCTCACACTCACTCTCACATGCTCAGCTCCGCTTACCGCCATCTCCGCCATCTTTTCCCCACTCAGCTCCCACTGCCCACTGCCATGACCTCATCATTATTCATTCATCCATTCACTCAGCAATCATTTATCATTGCCTGTGAGCCGTCTTCATAAAATTCATGGAAATTGCGTATTAGGAAAAAAGCACATGAATTTCAAAATTTTTTCTTTCGCCAAAAGAAATGTATGTTTTCATCCCATTTTCCCTGAACTTGTTGAAGTGCCCTGGTACTCGGAGCCAAGCCCTGTGCCGGGTCGCAGGCTGTGAGGACGAGTCAGACGTGGTCGGCCTCGGGGCTGGTGTGCAGTCACTCAGCTTCTGCAGCAGCTAAGATGTCACGTACCCCTGCACCCGCTGGTCCACAGCCACCCACTTGTGTACCCTGCAGCTGCCCTGGGCTCTCCTTTGGGATGTCTGAGTCTCCCCACCACCCAACAATTAAGAGGTTCACCCCCACACCACCTTCATGGAGCTCATGGCCACGGGGTGGACTGCTTAGGGTTTGACAGTGCTCAACACCATTAACTCCCCCAGAACGTTCGGCTGTGAAATGTGTGTACACACTGGTCACAACCGCCCCTGCTCGTCCCCATCTCCCTGCTGCCCACGCCCGTGCACATTCTTCCCCGCATGCTACCAGTCCTGCGAGTCTTCTCAATACCTACAGCTCATTTCTGCTTCTGCAGGCAGCTGTGCAGCTTGTGGCCATTCCACATACTTTTTTTTTTTTTCGACAGGCAGAGTGGACAGTGAGAAAGAGAGAGACAGAGAGAAAGGTCTTCCTTTGCCATTGGTTCACCCTCCAATGGCCACCGCGGCCGGCGCACCGCGCTGATCCCAAGGCAGGAGCCAGGTGCTTCTCCTGGTCTCCCATGCGGGTGCAGGGCCCAAGGACCTGGGCCATCCTCCACTGCACTCCCTGGCCAAGCAGAGAGCTGGCCTGGAAGAGGGGCAACCGGGACAGAATCCGGCGCCCCGACCAGGACTAGAACCCGGTGTGCCGGCGCTGCAAGGCGGATGATTAGCCTAGTGAGCCGCGGCGCCGGACTCCACATACTCTTGAAGGGGAGAGAGAGAGAGAGAGAGAGAGCGAGCTGCTAACTGCTGATTCACTCCCCAGATGTCCACAATGGTTAAGCCTGTGCCAGGTTGAAACCAGGAGCCAGGAATTCAATCCTGGTCTCCTTCATGGGTGGCAGGAACCTAAATACTTGCGCCATTACCTGCTGCCTCCTCGGGTGTGCATTAGCAGGGAGCTGGATTGGAAGCGGAGCCAGGACTCAAACCGAGGCACTTGGATGTGGGATACAGGCATACCAGGCAACGTCTGATGTCCACCTCAGACTTCCACATAGTTTTGCCACCCTCTTTGAATCCGTCATGCCTTGCGCTTCCATTCTTCTTGCTTGGCTGGTCCCGTCTCTGAGAACCTGTCCCCTGCCTCCTTCTCCTTTGCTTCCTGACCTGGTGCTTGGGAGTCCCCCCACCCCGACATGGCCCAGGGATATTAATTTCACTCCCGACTCTTGTCTTGCACCCAGACAAGCATTCTAAGTGCAGACACATATAAGGTGCAAAAAGTGATAACAAATTTATCTAAAAAGTGAGAAAGTGAACACAAATACACTCATGAGTGTGGGTTGCCCCATGCCTGTCATGAGTGGGCAGTGGGCCCAAGATTGCCCAAGAGGAGGAGGGGTGGGAGAAGAGAGAGAAAGGGCACCTGTGCGGCACCTCCAGCCCTGGTCTTCAGTAGAAGAGAGAGCCCAGTTGTTGGCGTCTCTTAGGAAGTAGGCAGTGGTGCCCCTCCAGGCACGAAGCAACCCCAGAATTATACGGCACCTCCGCAGTTCTATGTGGAGCTCGACATGGCATCCCTAGTCCTTGGGTCCCAGATGAAGGAGGTGCATGCTGGGAATGGGGACATTTTGATTGACAAGTAGGAGGCTTGCGGCCTGCAGCTTGACAGACTAAACTAGCAACTGCCTATCCCACACCACCACCAGCAAGGGTCACGAGAGCAAGCGTCCTGAGATTTCGGTGCCCATGGGCGACCCGACCTCACCTGTGCCTTTCCTGCTGCTTGGCAAAAGTTTCCCCACAGCTTGGTGGTCCAGCACCATTTCCTCTCCCTCGAGTCACCTTCCCACCCCTCTGATACTCTTCCCCGTGCATCTGAAGGCGCTCCTTTCTGACCTGTAAATACGCTCTTCTCTGCCGCTCACCTCCACCTGGGAACAGAGACGTTCCTTGCTCGGTGAATATGCAGCCGATCCCCCTACCCTTGCAGTAGAGGGAGCCGTGTGACTCCTTTGGCTCATGGGCTTTGGGAAGCACATCCCTCTGGGCTGGCTTGCTCCTTCTGCTCTCTCCCCTTCTCCTAGAAGCTGGAAGTTAAGCCTGAGGGGGTAGCCTCGCAGATGGGGTAGTTTTTGTGCGGTGAAGAGAAGAGCTAAGGCCATCACAGGCATATTTGTAAAAGGCCTGTAAGCCACTAACATTTAGAGGCTCAGTGCCATCTGGGTTTCCCTCCACTTGAAAGGTGAGAGAGAGGGAAGGGGGAGGGAGAGAGACAAAGACAGAGAGAGAGAGAGGTTGATTCCATCTGCTGGTTCACTCTCCAGGTGGCCGCAATGGCCAGTAATGAGCCAGGCAGAAGCCAGGAGCCAGAAGCTTCTTCTGGGTCTCCCATATGGGTGCAGGGGCCCAAGCACTTGGGCCATCTTCTGCTTCTTTCCCAGGTGCATTAGCAGGGAGCTGGATCAAAGTGGAGCAGCCAGGAGATGAGCCATTGCCAGTATGGGATGCTGGCGAGGCAGGCATCGGCTTAACCTGCTAAAGCAGTGCCGGCTCCTGACGCTCCTTAAGGCTGTTTCCTGAATGCCCCTTCTTCCTCCTGGCCCTGAATAGAGCCCCTCCCATTCCCTGTACTTCCCGTCTCCATGCCACCTAAGCTATGGCTTGGAAATCCCTGAGCACGAGGGTGACTCCCAAGCCTATTCATGGTCACTGTTCTGAAAGGGCTTCGGGCTAATAACGGAACATGCTGAGCTGTTCCCAAGCTCCAGACCCACACTTCCGGACACCTCGCACTTAGAGTACTGTGGGGCAGGAAGGTGGAAATCAGCCTGTGTGTGTGAGGGGCCTAAGGAACATGAAGCACCTGGGAAAGGAATGTAGCAGAGCCTCCAGCATCTCTGGGTTTCACAGGACAAAGTGCAGCCTGTACCCCGTAACCTTACAGGTGGTCCCAGCCTTTCCCCCAAGAAAAGCACCCCGGGAGAATCTTCTCTGTCCAGAGCCAAGAGGGCTAACCGGTCTGGTTGGGTAATAAAACCTTGGGAGGAGCTGTACCTATTTCACACCAGGAAACCCTTTGTCCAGGAGAAGGGGGTAGGGGGAAGGAGGGGCAGCGGGGAGACCTGGACCCCGTTCCCTTATAGGCCCGGCCTGGGTACAGACTGTGAGCTCCGCTCTGAGTTCTCAGCTCCCAGGTTTTGTTATGAGGTGCCCACCTGGCCTGTCGGGTGTATTCTTTCCTGTAAACTTTGTAAGCTTGCTCGCCGCAGTCTGAGCGACCGGGCCCTGTGAGATCCCATCCGGAGAGGCACCATCCACCCGATCCCACTCCACCTTGGGGCCTTGCTTGCCGCTCCTCTGCGCCTCCTGCTTGAATTCTTTCTTGCGCCAGGACAAGAACCTCTGGGCGGCCATCTCCACTAACAGCAGCAAACCCGGACCTCCAGTGGCTCTCTTTCCTTCCAGGGTGGGCCTGGGACCCTGTCTGTTGTGTTACAGTTTCTCTGTGCTCCTCACTGCGGGCTCAACTTCTGGGCCCCTAATTCCACTCATCCAACCTTCCAGGCAATTCCCAGCTCTGGAAGATTCTGCTCCTTCCCCCTCTCCTTGGCATTTCCCCTCTCGGGCGCTGAGCTTTGCTCCCTGGGGCTGAAGCTCTGCACAGCCCCTTCCCCGGGGCCCCGCCTTTTCTCTTCCAGCCTCCGCCATGTCCTGTCCAGCCATGCATCCTAAAGTGTGGGTCTGCCCCTGCAGCGCCGGTGAATTGGTTGGGAGCCACTCAGCCTAATGGCCTTCGTGTCACAGCTTTGCCAGTCTCATCTTCCCATGGATGTGTCCCTCATACTCCAGGAACACTGGTTTGCTTCTTGTCCTCCACGTTCACGAAGGCAACTGCAACTCAGCCCCAACTCTGGCCCCTGCAGTTCGTGCCACTGGAAGGCCTTCTCCCAGGCCCCGCTCTCACTTCCGTCTTCCTGTTGACTTCAACCAACGTGTCAAGCCCAGTTCAGCTGCCATCTTCCCTATAGAGACTTTCCCATCATTTTGGCCTGTGGCCTGTGTGTTTGCTCCCTCTTTGCAACTGTCTTAGGAATTAGAATGAAAAACACTTGTCCCTTCTTGCCCCGGTCTTTTCTGTCCCTAGGACGGTCTGCTCCGTGGCCTCCCAGCCAGGTGTCTCTTCCCCAGGTATTTTTAGAAACAGAGTTTGTTATGGTTCAGTGTTGGTTCCCTTTCAGGAAGCGGGTGCTGGGTTGTCCCTTGCTGCAGGTGGGGGATTACCAGCGAAGCCACTGGCCGGGCTTTCCTGGCCCTATTTCCGGGAACACTCTTGAAGTTAGCAGCAATTTTTTTTTTTTGTGGCATCTTGAGCTATACACAGTCACAAGCGAAACCTGACTGCTTCGCATGTGCTCGGGGGCCTCCCAGCCAGGTGGTTCTTCCAGCGAATCTCATTCTGTAAAACCCACCACACTCCAGAGGCCAGGCAGGTGCCTGGTAGGGAACTGAGTCCTAACTGGGACTCTCCATGGGCTGAGGAGGCCCACAACTTTCTGCCCGGGTGCACGGAGCGCCGTAAACCCTCCGGCAAGAAATGGGCGGTCCTGTGCTTCTTTCAAAGCCGTGACAGGTCTGGACAGGAACTGAGGGAGAACATGAAATCTGGAGGCTGGAGTGCCGAGGGGAGATGGGGGAGGGGGGGTTGGGGGTTGGAGATCCCAGGGAGAGGGGTGAAGAGCCCCTGTTGGAGTGGCCAGTGTGCCTGGAGGCTGGGCCTGATGACCACCTCTCTGGGGGCAGGTTTCCATGCTTCAGGAATGTGGGTGCAGCACGGATGGAAATCTCATACCTGCCCCTTGCCCAGGAGGCCAAATGATAACCCAGAGAGGCTTCAAGGTCCCCTCATCCAAAGGCTCACACAGCAGGGCAGTGGGAAGTGGTGGACAGGGAGGGGTTGGGGGGTAACTGAAGAATGTGTGCCCTTCCCCCAAGGTCCCCTTCCCCTGCTGCATCCGCACCTGTGGGCAATCAGGCTGTGCCACCCACAGTCATTAGTCGGCCAAATGGCAGGTGACACCTATTCTGGCCCATGCTTAAAAAATATTTATTTGGGGGTCAACACTGTGGCGCAGTGGGTTAACGCCCTGGCCTGAAGCACCAGCATCCCATATGGGTGCTGGTTCTAGTCCCGGCTGCTTCTCTTCTGATCCAGCTCTCTGCTATGGCCTGGGAAAGCAGGAGAAGATGGCCCAAGTCCTTGGGCCCCTGCACCTGCGTGGGAGATCTGGAAGAAGCTCCTGGCTCCTGGCTTCAGATCAGCACAGCTCCGGCTGTTGCGGCCACCTGGGGAGGAAACTCTGTCTTTCAAATAAATTTTTAAAAATGTATTCGTTTGTTTCTGTTTATTGAGTTTGACAAGCAGGAGGGAGGGTGCAGCCATCACTGGCTAACTCTCCAGCTGGTGCTGGGCCAGTCCATAGTCCAGAGCTGGGAGCTCCACACAGGGTTCCCACATGGGACTCAATGGTTGAGCCCCCACCTGCTGCCGCCCAGGTGCACATTAGGAGAGGAGTGAGGACTTGAACCCAGGCACCCGACACAGGATGCTGGTGACCGGAGTGGTGTCTGAACCACCAGGCCAGATGCCTGCTTCTCTCATTTCACAGACTGAGGCCCAGAGAGGTCAAAGGGCACATCTGAGGCCACACAGCCAATGTGTGGGTGCAGTAGAGACTCAAAGATGGCACAGGAAGCTGGTGCTGTCACCAAACAACTCCGCCCTAGACTGCTGGGTTATGTCTAGGGGCGAATGCCCTTTCCATCCGCCTTCCTGCTGGCGTGTCGTGCCCTTCACATGCATTGCACTCTTGCGTGCTAGATGGAAGGGGGCAAACTCCCTGGGCAGGTGCAGCTCCTTGCCCTGCCCGCCTCTTCCCCTGCTTCTCTCCCGCTCCAACCCATCCCACGTGCACTCCCCCAACCTGCCCCTGCCACTGGCTCTCTTCCCCTCCCCATCCTTCCACCCAGCCCGGAGCCACGATGGGACCCACTCGGATCCTCTGCCATCTTCCAGCCCTCTCTGGCTCCCCGGTTCTGACACTGTTGTCCTTCATCCTTAACCTGGAGTTCAGCTCCTGCCACCAGGCTCCTTAGGTCCTGCCCGTCCTTGGCCACTCCTTCATGACCCTCCCGCTGTGCTTGTCTGTTCCCTTTCCTGGCTTGCCAGGTGCCCGGAAGTGACCTTTTCCGCAGTCAGCTGGCCTCCCTGGGTGTGGACAAATGCAAGGCACAGAGAAAAGTCCGGACTGCATTTTCCCCGTGCCTTCGTGGGGCCAAAAATTATTTCAGTGGATTGCAACGAGCATTCAAAAGAGTAAAAGACATAGAATCAAAAACATTTGCATTAAGGGGCATCGGCAATGCCAGGACAAGTACTGTCTGTGACACTTCGGCTTCCGTTGTCCCAAGTCTCCGTGTAAAGCGTATTTCTTATGGTGGGCTGCAGCCAAGAAAGTGTGAAAGTGAGAGGAGGGAGGGAAGGGTACAGGGATCTGAAATATGGTGGAGGCCCAACTGGCCCTGAGCCCTGGAGCTCCTACAAGCCCTGCGGGCGGGGCTCCCACCCTCCCCACTGTGGAGGGAAGGGGCGTGGCTCGGGAACCCACGGCAGGGACGGTCTGTAGAAGCTTCCAAGACTCACCCCCAGCACCCTCAAGCCTGCTACAAATCAAAGGCTGAAAGCTTAATCAGTAGTAATCAAGAGGAAACGTTTAAAAGGGCTATGATCCTCCAGAAAATTTTCCATGCAATTCCACCTGTGACTTCTCCAGCCCATAGAGCGAAGCCCAGAGGACCCATGGCAGGGGGGTGGCGCCAAAGCTGGGAAATCCACCGTCTTCAGTTGGACCATCGGATGCCACCGCTGAGCATGGCCAGATATGAGCCTCATGCCCGTGGCCTGGAGCCGGGTGAGCTGCCACGCGTCCCGCCAGCCTCAGCTTTGGGCAGGGACAGCCGCACCCAGAGTCACTGGCAGTAGAAGGTGAGCACGTTCTCCTGGTTGCCTCGGATCAGGATGACAGGGGGTCTGAGGTCCTGGGACAGGGTCTCCAGCCAGGCCATGTACAGGGTGCTCGGGCACTTCCCCTTCCTGCCTATGGGCAGGGTGCTGCGGGAGAAGAGGATTCGTTACCCAGGGACCTCCTGTACAGCCCAGCCGAGGCCCAGTTTCTGAGCAGCGGGTCTGTTTATTGCCCCCCACCCCCACCCCCACCCCGAAAGGATGCCCTTCCTGCTTTCCTTCAAAGCGTTACTCAAAATGCACCTGCAGCCAGGAGGATTGTGAACAAAGCCATCACCTGCAAGGCCTACAAGATCTGGTCCCCACCAGGCCCACAACCCCACCTGGTACCATGCTTGGCCTTACACACATCCCTACAGTTACAATGGTTTCCTTTCCAGTCCTTAAAAAGGGGGGCCAAGCTTACCTCAGCCTCAGGGCCTTTGCGAGTGATGCTCTCACCTCCTGGAAGGCAGTGCCCCCAGCTCATTGCCTGGTTGGCTCACTCAGGTCTCAAGCTGCCTAAATTCATCTTCTTCCGTGATGGCTCTCCCCCGAAGCAGGCCACCTGTGTCTGTCCTCACACCACCCAGCAGAGCTCTCTGCAATCTCACAGGCATCTTCAATGTATCTGTGATCCGTCTCCCCCACTGGCAGGTGCACTTGGCCCATGAGTGGTCTGTCTCGTCCCTCCCCCACCACCCGGCTTTGTCCTGTGCCTGCAACAGCTTCCAGTACGATTGGGCTCAGTGTAATCTAAGTGAGTGATCCCCCTCCCCCACCGGCCACATTAGGCCGGGCT
This sequence comes from Oryctolagus cuniculus, assembly GCF_051225735.1. NCBI lineage: Eukaryota > Metazoa > Chordata > Mammalia > Lagomorpha > Leporidae > Oryctolagus > Oryctolagus cuniculus. Next base: position 50,691,319 of record NC_142884.1, on the reverse strand, counting down.
TCCTTCTCCACGTTGTGGCCTGGACAACGTGCTGTGTTCACATGATCCAGCTGAGTGTCCTTGGCCTGCCTCCCACTCTGTGTGCACGGCGCTGGGAGCAGGGCTCCACCGCGGCCTTGGGAGGGCCCCTTGTCCTAATTGTGCAATGCTGTGCGAAGAACAAGCTGCCCTGGGAACGCTGTCTTCCTAGGGATTTCAGGAAGGAACTTTTCCTACCATCTCGAGAATTCCAAAAATGTACCGGGTTGGTTGCAGCTGCCGGCCCTTGGCTCCCAGGAAGGGCAGCATCTCTCGGGCCCAGCTGGCGCTGTGTGAAGTTGAAGCCCCAGCATCTAACACAGAAGTGCACTTGACAGTTGATTTGTTTCCCCAAAGGGCGGCCACAGCTGTGATTTCATCAAAACCTCAAAGCAGCCCTGGGGAATGGGCGGGGCCAGCAGCTCCACCCTCCTTCCGAGCCTGGGGAACCCAGGGCTGGGGTCAGAGAAGTTGCCCCGGGGAGTCCTGGCATTTGGCAAAGTCCTTCACTGCCTGGTGCCCCTCAGAGGTGAGCGAGCTCTAAAGCAGACCACCCAGGGCACAGCGCCATGGAGGGGGGGCCGGGCACATTGCAAGCCCAGCAGGAGGTGAGCAAGCCCGGGCAGAGCCTGGACTCCAGCCACGCAGGGATCCTCTGCTCCCTGCCACCGCCCCCGCCCTCTGGGAAGGGTCATCGGATCCCTACACAGCTGCCTCTCCCGAAAGTCCATCTGGCCGCTGGCTTCCTGTACATAGCAAGGTCCTGAGGACCGAGGGGGCGGAAGAACCAGGGCCTCTTGTTAGGCCTCTGTCCTGGCGCCAGTGCATCCAAGGGAAAGGGAAGAGGGAATATTGAAACCAAACTCCTGATTCATCGTCACGCCAGAGGGTGAGAATGCCATGCAGGGATTACGAAGGGACTTTAAAAGTTCCACACAGGGGCCAGTGCCGTGGCTTAGTGGATAAAGCCACCACCTGCAGTGCTGGCATCCCATGTGGGTGCCAGTTTGAGTCCTGGCTGCTCCATTTCCAATCCAGCTCTCTGCTATGGCCTGGGAAAGCAGTGGGAGATGACCCAAGTGCTTGGGCCCCTGCACCCACGTGGGAGACACGAGGAGGCTCCTGTCTCCCGTCTTCAGATCAGTGCAGCTCTGGCCACTGCAGCCATTTGGGGAGTGAACCAGTACATGGAAGACCTCTCTTTCTCTCTGCCTCTCTGTAACTCTGCCTTTCAAATAAATAATCTTTTTTAAAAAATAAGTTTTATGCAAAGTTCACATTATCTTTTCATTCATGTTTCTGTGAATTTAAAATTTAAAAAAAAATTTTATTTGCAATTTATCTGAAAGGTAGAAGGAGACTGCTGGTTCACTCTCATATTTGCAAAAGCCAGGGCTGGACCAGGCCAAAGCCAGGAGAACAGAACTCAACCCAGGTCCTCTGAAGTGGGTGACAAGGACCCAAATACTTGAGTCAGCTGCTGCTCCCCAGGGTGAGTATTAGCAGGAAGCCCGAAAGCTGCAGGGGGACTCGAACCCAGGTTCCGATATGAAACGCAGGCATTGCAAGCAGCATCTCAATTGCTGGGCCAAACTCTCGCTCCTCTGTGAACTTTGTGAGGACCCCTGCACCCCATTATTTTCTGGGACTGGATGCAGAGACTTCAAAGGTCACCTGGGGAGCAGGTGCCTGCCTGGTCCGGGACCCGGGGACACCTGTCACCACCCATGCGGTGTGTACTTGCTCGCTTCAGCGTGATGTTCCCTCCTGCGCCCAGAGCCGACCAGGGCACAGCTGCCAATCATTGACGCGCCCTAATCCTGCTCGCAGGATGTGCATGACTGAGGTGCTAATCTTTAGGACTGAAGCCACTCCAGAACAATGGCATTTTTTGCTCAGAATTGGGTCTCTTGGCCACAAAGAAAGGCAGCCTTAGAGCGAACCAGTGCCTGCGTTGGGAGCACGGTCCCAGGCTTGGGAGCCCGACCCCACCTGCCATCTCGGAGATCCTGGGCAAGTTGTTTAACTCCACAGAGGCTGTTCCTTCATCCCTAAAATGGTTAAAATACAGTTCTGAAAATTAACAATATCCGATGCCTCAAGTACCATAGAGGCCCAGGCTATGAAGTGCAATGTTGATGACAGTCACTTGGCTTTGAGACAGGACTCTCCTAAAAAAAAAAAAAAAAAAAAAAAAAAAAGGAGCGGGGCCAGCGTTGAGATGCAGTGGGTAAAGCCACCGCCTACAGCACAGCGTCCCATAGGAGCACTGGTTTGAGTCCCGGCTGCTCTGCTTCCCATGCAGCTCCCTGCTGATGCACTTGGGAAGGCAGCAGAGGACGGCCCAAGGACCTGGGTCCCTGCCACCCACCTGGGAGACCAGGATGAAGTTCCAGACTCCTGGCTTTGGCCTGGCCCAGCCCAGGCTGTTGTGGCCATTTGGGGAATGAACCAGTGGATGAAAGATCTTTCCTTCTCTGCCTTTCAAATCAATTTTAAAAAGATGGCCAGCGCCGCGGCTCACTAGGCTAATCCTCTGCCTGTGGCACCAGCACCCCAGGTTCTAGTCCCGGTTGGGGCGCCGGATTCTGTCCCGGTTGCTCCTCTTCCAGTCCAGCTCTCTGCTGTGGCCCGGGAGTGCAGTGGAGGATGGCCCAAGTGCTTGGGCCCTGCACCCGCATGGGAGACCAGGAGGAAGCGCCTGGCTCCTGGCTTTGGATCGGCGCAGCGTGCCGGCCATAGCGGCCATTTGGGGGGTGAAGCAACAGAAGGAAGACCTTTCTGTCTCTCTAACTCTGCCTGTCAAAAAAAGGGGGGTGGGCAGAGAGAAGGAGGAGGGAAAGGAGAAGGAGAAAAGAGGTGTCTGATCCAGCAGGAAGGTTGTCAGGCCGGCCAGAAAGTGCTGGGCTGTGTGCAGGGCTGGTGAGCAGCTTTGCAGGCACAGCCCATCTCACACACGGCGGTGATAGTCACGGTAGTCGCCAAACAGCCATGTGCTACTCAAGCCAGCTCTAGCAAACGGCCCCAGAGGCTAGCCAGAGTGATCCTATCCTTTGACGGATGCTGGGAGGCTGTTTGCTCTCCCCAGCTCCCAGGGAGTGCAGGTTCCTGGGCGCCACTGCGGTCCAGGATCTAGAAGGAACTGAGGAATTCGAATTTTCCCCTGGTTCTGATGAGGCTGACCCCCCAGTGAACTTTCAGAAACCCTGGCCGAGCCTCCAAGTTGGAGATGAACGGTGCAAAGAGGTGACTGCTCCGTGCTCCCAGGGGTGGGGGGGTCCCTTTGGGCAGCAGCTGCGGCTGCCGATGTTGGGCGGGGCGGGCACAGGCATCTGCTCCCATGTGCTCTTTTATTTGTATCAGCTAATCCCACAGGGGCGGTGGGCAGGAGGAGGGAGCTGGAAGGGACAGGTGTGAGCAGATGGTCACCTCCTGGGATCACATTCCTCACTTTCAGGACAAGGATCACAGCGTGAGAGAGGGTCTTAGAAATGATTCCTCTGAACTCCCTTGTTACACTTAGAGACACCGAGGCGGCAGACAGGAGCCGACTTCCCCTCCCACAGAGGACTAAATGTCAGACGTATTGCAACGCTGCTTCCCTGGGCGGAGCCGGCCCTCCTGAGGCTTGGGGTTGGCACATCCGTGCACCCTGGGTGGCACCCACACCATGGACTCCGCCCAAGGAAAAGTCTGTGGAGCCATCCAGGCTGAAGCCGTTGCCACTGTCATGGACTCTGACCCAGACCCGCCCTGGGTGAGCCTGGTCTTGCAAACATTCTCTGCGAGGTGCTGGCCAGACAGTATGGAAGCCTTGCATGGAAGCCCAGCCCCTTTCTTTATCTTGGTTCTCAATAGGCTTCCCTTGTAGGAAAAAACCTTCCCTCCCCCCAGCCCCTGGGAGCGTGGTTGTGCACAGCCAGCGTCCTGGGTGTGCAGCCAGTGCACGGCCTGCACCTCTGGGCTCCCGAGGGCTCTGTGCTTGGCTTTCTGCTCTGCTGTCACCAGGCCGACTCTGCTTCTCTTCAATGCCTTAAGTCCCACAGGAAAGTGTTGCAAGCGAGAGCTCCACCCAGCTGGGAATGAAATCGCTGGCTGAGAAGGGCTGCGAGCCCCTCGTCCTGCTGGGGACGCGCACGCTGGCCTCGGTGGCCTCTGAGGCCTGGGCAGAGCTCAGTGCCAGGGAGGGATGAGCAATGGCCAGCGTCGGGCCCCGGTGCTGTGACGCCATCTGCTGGCCAGAATCATGTCCACGAGACGGGGTGTTAGGGATCATTAAGAATTCTGTCCGTCCCCCCCCCCCCCCCCGCTGGTGCATACAAAGTGGCTGGATGGGACCAAAAGTTAGTAGGACTGCTACTGCGGAGTACTTGGGTCCCCCCAAGTCCCAGGGTGACATCTGTACCCCCAGGTGGTGGCATCAGGAGGTGGCGTCCTAGGGTGATTAGGTCCTGAGGGTGGAGCCCTCAGAATGGAATTCGTGCTTTTACACTGGAGGCCCCAGAATGTCCCCCGGCAGGCACCTCCCACCACAGAAAGGCCCCGGGGGAGGCCCAGGAAGCTGGCCCTACCCAGACACGGAAACTTCCCAGCCTCCAGAACTGAGCTCGACAGCTGTCTGGTGTCTGGTGGCTGCCCAGGGAGCGCCGCCCAGAAGGCTTCCGCTGATTCTCCAGCCCTGACGCAGGGCCTGGGGCACGGTTTGAGCATCAGCTAAGCACACCTGTTGCCGACGGCACTCTGCGCCTTGGCGGACACAGATACGTTACCGCCGTCTCGGCAGCGTGGAGCAACCACGGCCGAGTCCTCTGAATGCTCGTGGGGTCTGCAGGCCTCCCACGCTCTGGCTGGCTGCTTAGCTCCTGCCGCGGGCAGTAGCCAGGAAGCTGGAAATCAGCCAGGGGCGGGGTGGGGGTGGGGGTGGGGGGCTGAGGAAAACAAGGCCCAGGCGGGAAGGAAGGCAGCAGCGTGGGAAGCCGCCCAGGATTTCACAGTACAAAGTCCTGCCTGTACCCCAGTGACTTACAGCTGGTCCCAGCCTGCCCCACAGGGAGGCTCCCCATGAGAGTCCTCCCTGCTCCGCACCAAGTGGGTTCTTTAGCCTGATAGCGCTGGGCGGTAAAACCTTCACAGCCTTCCCTGAGGCCGGCACCCTGCCCGGAGCCAGGTGGGCCACCCAGCTGACAGCGATGAGCAGGGAAACCGGGGGGGTGGGGGTGGGGGGGGGGTGGGGGGTGGGGGGGTGGGGGGGTGGGGGTGGGGGGTTACCTAATGCACGCTCAGCAAACCCTCTGTCCTGGAGAGGAGGGAGGAGGAGGAGGAGAAACAGCAGGAAGAACTGGTCTCTTCCCTTATAAGCCCCAAGCTGAATACAGACCCAGGCTTGGCTCTCAGCTCTTTCCTGCACCGCCCGCCTGCTGCCAGGTGTGGTCTCTGCATCAGCCCTGGGAACCTTGCTTTCCCAGTCTGACTGAGTAGGCAAACTCTGAGATCCCATCTGGAGAGGCGCCGGCTGTTCTGACGGATGCCCCGCCCCTTACACCTCGATACCTTGCTTCCCGCCCCGTCTCTGTCTCAGTCTCAAACCTGAATTCTTTCTTGTGCAAAGAATCTGTTCCTCTGATCTCCACTAGCACATCCTCTCTCCAGACCACCTGCTGGCATTCTTAGCACCTGTTGACAGTCCTAGGCCCTGGAAGCTGTGCAGCCTGTCCTGGCTCGGGGGTACGGACAAACAGGTCCAGCAGGTCCTCCGCTGTCCTGTGGAATTCCCAGTTACCAGTCTCTCCCTCTGCACTGCCAACTCCAGGAGCTTGGATGGCCGTATTCTCCTTCCTACTGGCCTCAGAGAGAGCAGGGCCAGCCGAGACCCTCTCTGGACCACCGTCACCTTCCACCTCATCCTCCACTCACTCAGCCCTGGCTCACACACACCACCGGCAGCTCCGGACTGGACACAGGTTCAGTAGGACCAGGGGCTGGGGCAGGCCTACTATTTCAGGAGGAGATGGCCGATGGCCTCAGAGGGCGGGGCGTTCCCCAAACAATCTGGAATCAATTTCCTTCTGGAATGAGCTGGAACCACCCCCTTTGCCAAGCAGAGTTAGGCAGGAACAGGTGGCAAACCTGGGAAAAGCAGTGAGGAGAGGCGGCCAGTGATGCCCTGGACATGGGAGGCCCCAGACCCCTGCCAGCTGGCGCCCAGGCCAGGGGCGTGGGGCGGATGCAGACCTGGCCGTGTGCTGAGAATCCACCCAGCCAGGGCCCCTCATCAGAGCTGGCCTGCCAGCCGGCCCTCCACCGCGTTCTACTCACATGACGACCAGAGCGGCATCCCGGGAGTAATCCAGCAGAATCTCATTCAGCCTCACCTGCCGAAGGGACTGGGGCGGGGAAGGCAGGCGGTCACTGCCACGGCCCCGGGGAGCAGCCGACCCCTGCCTCTGTTTCCCCCTCATTAGTTTAGATTCTCCTGCTTCCAGGGAGGAAAGGGACCCCAGAGTGATTGCACACCAAGCGTGCCTCCTGCAGGAGGCCTTCCGTGGTTTCCCCTTGCCTGACTTTATTATCACGCCAGGAGTGACAGAGGGATGGGAGAGCCCCTCCTGGGTTCAAATCACAGCCTAGGGATTTCCTGGCAGAGAGCGCCTCAGCAGGTGTTGGTGCTCCCCTGAGCATCCTGTCTTCATCTATACAATGGGTATGACAATGACCTTGCAGGGGTCTCCGGGGAGGCTCAAATGAAATCCCCTATGCAGAGCAGTGTGGAGACACGGGGTGGGGCGGGGAGCAGGACATTGTCCTCCTGCGTAATAGACGACGGACAGCTTCTCTTGGACCCTACACTCCGGCGTTTGCCAAAAAGCCAGGTGGTTTCACAAGCTCTTTGGGACAGGATCCCAGGGCACCAGATGAGGGAGTTCCCCAAAGCCTGCGTGGGGCCGGCTTGGGGCACGCTTCCTCTAACCACAAGGCCTGTCTCCAGATGGTTCAGAAACGATGCTGGCTGCTTCGCTTTAGAGTGGAGAGTTCCTGGCTGCGGAGCTGTACTGTACTGCGCAGGGAGCTGGGCAGCACCCAGGCCTCTGCCGGTGACATAGCAGCCCCTAGGCTGACAGTAGTCAGCCAAATAGTCCCCATCCCGGGGGTGGGGGCAGCAAAATCGCCCCCAGTGGAGAACACTCAGGGAACAGACTGACCCCAGCCTGGCCCCAGCTGTTCCACCATTCACCAAGCCCCAAAAGGCCACAGCAGCTGGTTTTTAGAAGTTCCCACCCCCTCTCTCAGCCCTCAGCAGAGTCCTGAAGGTGATGCCTAAGAAGGAGGTGGCCTTGGCCTTGGGCTGCATCTGTAGGGTAAGGGGGGAGGTCAGCTGGCATGGCTGGCCCAAGGGACAAATCTGACTCTTACACTGATCCCAGGAGTGCCTCCCACCAGGCACAGAGGAACAGGGGAGGAGGAGGGAAGGACTGGGGGCAGCCCCCGCCTTCTGCCAGGGCCACCCCAAACCAGCAGAAGGACACGTGTCCCCTGCCAAGGCTGGACGGCAGGGAGCTCCACAGCCAGGTGTCCCTTGGCCCAGGAGTCTGTGGCTTAAGGACGCCTCAGGGGCTGGCAGGGCACAGCAGGTTCCAGGTCGAGGGGAGAGAGGGTTCCGGAAGCTTAGGACACGAGGACTCATGGCCCTGGGGGTCTGGGGCCGCGCCGTGAACCCCAGCGCCCCTGCCCCCAGCAGGCTCCTTCCCGCTCCTGCACCTTGATTCTGTTCTTGTTGATCTCCTCATCTGAGATCTTCCAGGGGCAGTCCCGCCTCATCTCGGCCACGGTGGCCTCGTCCTTGAAGCCGTCATTGAGGCGGAAAGGCGCGATCATGTCCTCAAACCTCTTGGTGCTAGGGACAAGAGAGGGCAGGAGGCTGGGCGGGAGGGCCCGTGTCTGGGGGAACCAGGTCCCTGCAGGGAGTTGGAGGTGGGGCACACGGCTCAGGCTGTAAGCCGTCTGCCACTGTCATTACACTGCGGTGGCGTCCGTGTGGGGTTCAGCCTGACCATTAGATCTGGCATCCATGCAGACGTCCACGAGGCGCTCCAACGACCGAGCTGGATGACCCCACTACCCTCTCCACTCAGCAGCTCTTTTCTGAAGCCCAACTCCTGCCAACAGTGAGCCAATTACATTACGTTCCCCATCCTCACAGGGCTCATGGTCTTTGGTAGAAGCAGTAATCGTGAAGCAGAAGTTTGACAAAGGTACAAGTGGGGCTGGGGAGGGCCATTCTGGGACCTGAAGGAAGTTCATCCTTGCAAAGCCAGCTGGGCGCAGGGCAAGGGGCACAGGAGCCATGGGACTGGATATGCAAAGGCCCTGAGGCAGAGCCTGGCAGGTGGGCCTATGTGAAGAGCAGCAAAGGAGACACTGCAGGGCACACAGCCGGCTTTTTGGTACCCAGAATGCCCACACAGAACACTCACTGCTCAGCCCGGGGCTTCTGGTTGATGTCAGGAAGCACATGAACTTCGTGGAATCCCAGTCGAAATTTGCTCAGCAGAGAAACCATCCTGGAGGCCACAAAGATTTTTTTTTTTAAATACACTCATTCATTCAACCAGTTTCACTGAGCACCTGCCATCTACAGCAGCCAGCAAGACAGATCAAACCTTGCCCTCACCAAGCCGACATCCTAACTCGGAGGTAGAGGAAGACAAGACTCGGCTCCCGGGATGGCCCAGGCTGCACTAGGGCCGCTCACACCAGAATGCATCTCCACACCTGCTGGGCTCTCCTGGCATGCCGGCTGGGGCCTGGGACTCTGCATTTCTAGCCAACTCCCAGCGCACACAGTGCTGCTGGTTCACGGCCCACACTCTGAGCAGGAAGGGAAGGGGGACTGAACAGCGGAAATGATAAGAGTGGTCACAGAAACAGAGGTAACACGAGAACTGCAAACAGAACCGGCAGGAGCCAGCCCTGAGTGTGGCTTGGACTTTGTATCCATCGAGGAGAAGCCTAGCTGTGATGTGAGGCAGTCAGGGAAGCCTTCACAGAGGAGGTGGCACTCTGGCTGGCTGGTGCACGTGGGTAAGATCGTTAGAGGGCAAAGGGGCAGGAGAGCACCCGCGTTGGAATCACTCAAGGAGCCTTGAGAAACTGCAGCTGCCTGGGCCCTGGCCCAGCCATTGAGTCAGAAGCTCCAGACCGGGCATGGGTGGGTGACCACCTCCGGATGATTCCGGGGCGCCTGTCTGGGAAGGAATCCAAGTGAGCAGGGTGGGGGGTCAGGGGCAGCTGGACAGGGCAGGGGAGGGAGGCAGCAGGGGCAGACAAGGCTGCGTGGCCAGGCAGGGGGCCAGCAGGTGCCACTGCTGGTTCCTCCACTGGGGCCGTGGAGTTTTGAAAGCAAAGCTGCAAGCAGGGGCTGGCTGGCTTGGGGCGGGCAGCTGCAGAGAGCAGACATGGCAGCGTGTTCGTAACCTTCACATTGAAGGCCACTGTTACTGAACGGCGCCCGGGCCTTGAGCTGAGCTAACCCCACTGACCCAGCTGCCACCCAGAGTGGGACGGGACGCTGGGACTGGGATGCCACCTTCGTGGTCTGGGGACGTGTGGGAGCTTCCGAGGTCATAGGCTGCTTTCCCCACACAACACTGTCCTTGGCCTTGCTCCAAAGGGGTCTATAGATGAAAAAGTTCTTAGCAGGGTGGGAGAAGCAAGATATGGGATGGCTGGGTTTCCCTGAACTTGTGAGGCAGTGGCCCGAGCAGGGCGTCCAGGTACACATGGAGCTGCAATCTCAGCACAGGATGAGGATGGCGGAGGCCAGGGGTCCCTCCCGTCCTAACCTGGGTGTCATGGCCAAGGTCACTGCCAGAGCACTAGACACTAGGCAGGGACTCCTGTCTTCAGCTACGGATTGCATGACGGGGGGCAAACCTCCCCATCGATCTGCACCTTCCTGTGGCCTCCAGCTGCACCTGCAACCTCCCCTGACCTCGCCCAACTCCACCTGCCCAGCTCCTGCCTCCTGCACACCTGCGTGCCACCTGCCTACTGTTTACTTTCTCTCCTGTTTCAATTAGCTCCCATTCTGGCTTAGAGATATTTTGAAAGGAAGTTTTATATCACAATTTAAAACACAATTTATATCACAATTGAAAAAAGCCAGCATCTCTTGCCAGAAAGAGGAGACCATTAAAAACCCTTGTGGATAAACTAGCGTCTCTTAATTCCGGCCAGGTGTCGCTGCCCGCCAGCCCCTGCGCCCAGGCCTGCTTAGCAGGGTGGGAGTTAGCTCTGGCTACAGCAGAAACACAGGCCAGGCCCGAAGCCATCAGCCCCAGCAGGGAAGGAGAAGGAACAGCCACTTATCTCCAAAGGCTACCGTGCTGCTGCCTGCCCTGTTTCTGGCCTACATCCCACACCTCGGGGACACTCCTGGGAGGATTCGAACCCGCACATCACTTCTGGGGCTGGGGAGGCCCACTCCAGGCTTTGTTTCACACCGGTTTCTCCTTGGAGAGATTTGCCGTTTGAAAACTTACCAGCCCTGCCCGTCATAGCAAAGACCAAGGTGCCTGTGTCTTATCAGAGGGGGCTGGGAAGCCACAACACCGTCTGCGATGGAGAGGAAATTGCTCTGCCCAGAGCCCTGTCCAGCTCCGCCTGGCCTGGACAGACCCGGCCCTGGGCCTTGGGATGGGCGCCCCAGAGATGGTGGTCAGGGGTTGGTGGGGAGACAGCAGGTAGCAGCCTGGGGTGGGGCACCAGGGCTGCCCTCCCCACTTACGCCTTTCTCTCCTGGTCCATCCTGTTGATCTGGCCCCCAACAAACACGCGGATCTTGCACCTGCTCCACCTCTTCTTGCGGCCGAGAAGGTAGGGGATGAGGAGGGTGAGGCCTGGTAGAGAGGATCCCGGGAGCCAAGAGAAGGCCACTCTCAGGATAGAACACTGTGCCGGCTCCCACCCCATGCTGCTGCTAGCAAACCCCTTCCCTGGTCTGGACCTCAGTTGGCCCACCTGCACAATGGGCACACCCAACTAAACCCCAGGGGCCCGTGGTGCTGCCTGGGACAGGGTTCATTTGGCCTGCGTGATGTTCTTTAAAAGTTGAATGACTGGGGGGGATTGCACATGGAAATCTAGGCTATGGACAGGTCTCCAAACTTGAAAATTTGACCAGTGGAGGTGGCAGCCCTATTGTCTCCCCAGACTACACCAAGGACCAGCTGTAACCATCACCATGGACTCTCCCATGCCTCAGTTTCCTTAATTGTAGAGAGGGGTTGGTAATAATGATCCCTGCCTGGGGACTGCATTAGGTTAGCCCATGTACAGCACGGGGTGGCTGGGGTCCGCAGAGTGAGTGTCCAGCTTTTGTCAGCTGTCACTGAGAGGGCGTGGCGTCATCCCTAGGTATCCAAGGGGAATTGGATCCAAGACCGCCCCATGGATTCCAAGATCCAAGGATGCGTAAGCAGCTTATATAAAATCAAGTATTTCCATATACCCTTCCCACATCCTCCCATGGACTTTAAATAATCTCTAGGTTACGCATAACACCCAGTATGATGACAACGCCGTGGGAATAGTTGTTACACCGTAGGGCATAATAGCAAGCAAAAAGGCAGACGCATGTTCCACACAGATGAAAATGTCCCCCCCAGTACTCTCAACCTGCAGCTGGTGGCGTGCAAGGGTACAGCAGCCACAGACACATAGGGTGCACCGCGTTCTCTGGGGCTAAGATCTTGCACTACGGCTCTAAAACAGGCAGGCGCATTTTCAGAACAGGAGAGGGGTGTCCCTTTGTGAGTGAAGACTATGCCCCAGCCCGTCTACCCCACTGACGTCACGTGCCTGTGGCCCACGAAGATTCTGTCTTACGTTCACCCCAGCTCCTTCCTTAAGTTTCCCCACTGTATAGCAGAGAAGCTGGAGGCCAGGGACAGGGCCCAGCCAGGCTGGCCCCAGGGGCCTCGTCCCTCTGTGCTGGGCTCTGGGTCCCACTGGAGGCCTTGACCCGAGGCTGTCAGGGAGAACTGGCCGAGAGACGCGGAGGTGCAGAGCGGTGGTGGCCACGGGGAGTGCGGGGACCCTGACCTCCGTCGTCGAAGAGCCAGTAGATGTCGATGGTCTTCTTGCCCTGCTCCAGCTGGAAGACAGTGCTAGCCTGCTCCTCCCGCGCCAGCGTCTCAGGCTCCGCTGCGGGACAGGGGCAGGTCAGAGCAGAACAGGGCACAGGCGAATGCCTCAGCCGCCTGCCAACAGGCCTGCGGCCCCGGGAGGTGGGCAGGCGTCCATCACCCGGGGTGTGCACCTGCGTCTGGGCAGGCCTGGCCGGAGCACTGTGCAGGCTGTTTCTGAAGCTGATCATGAGATTCTCAGGCCAGGCCTGGGGCCTGAAGCACTCCAGCGCGCCCTCTGTGCTCTCAGCTTCTCCCTTCCAGGATTTGGGTGGGCACTGGGGGGAGGGGAGGAGAGTCCCAGTACCTCCTGGGGCAGTGCATTGGCAGAAGCACATAGTCTGTGTGTGCTCTTGCACCTGCTACGGGTTCCCTCCTCCTGGGGCTCCAGTGAAAACTGCCTGCCCTTGACCAGGCCCCCAGGGGGCCTGCCATGAGCTGTCTCCCAGGGGAGAGTGCCCAAGTCTCAGAGTGGCTGACCTGTGCCAGAGACGGCTGGCCTGGCCCCACCGGTGCTGGCTGCCTTGCCGTCCTCCGCTGGGTCGAATGTGGGGTTAACTGCAACAGAGGGGGACAGCCCTGCTCAAGGCTCTCCTCCCCGGGGACATTTCAGGGTCCCCAGCACAAGCAGGAAAGTCCTGCCCCTCACCCGGCCCCTGCCTTCCGCCCTGGCTCTGCACTCTCCACCACATCAGGCTTCCTCCTGCTCCTTCACAGGTCAAGTTCATGCCCACCTCAGGGCTGTGGCTGGAGGAGCAGGCTCCTGAGCTGAGAGCCCCCTTCCTCCCAGCCCTGCCCCTCACAGCAAAAGAGGGGCCCCTGGTGACCTTGGCACCCTGCCATGCCACCGGGGCTTCCTCAGGAGTCTGCTTGTTGAGCATCTTCAAGGGCAGACAGATTTAGGGTCCCTGCTGTACCCCGAGAGCCTGCAGCTGCGTCAGTCTGAGCTCAGTGACTGCGCTGCAAAGTGGCTGCGTGCAGGTGACTGACAGCGGCTGGGGGCGAGGCCAGCCCCAGCCCTGTCTGCAAAACCCCCAGTGCCTCCTTCCTGCCACTCCCAGCGCCGCCCTCTGCTTGTTTTCAAGTCTTTCATCTCTTCCAAACCTCAGAGCCTCAGGACTTCCGAATGTAAAACACAGCCCGCCCGTGCCCCAGCACTGCTCTTTGAGCCCCAGTGCCAAGTCTCTGTGGCCTCAGTTATCTCCCAGGGCCTTCAGCCAGGCAGGCTCCTCTGCTCTCTGTTTCTCTCTGCATGACCTGCTTCATGCCACCTGGTTACGAAAGCACTGAGCGCGAGTGGGGGGGGGGGGGGCTCTGAGTTCCACTCCTGGGTCTGCCCCCAGGCCCCACCGGCCCCACCGGAAGCTGGTCACTCCCCCTTTCTGGGCCTTGCTTTCTGCATTTGGAAACCTGCTGGGCTCTGAGGAACCATCAAGGGCTGGCTTTCTAGAAATCTGCCACTGTGGCTTCCTTACTAATTGTTCCCTCTTCTCTCCACGTAAAAAAAGCAAAAGGTTCTAGAACTTTCTGAGGTCTGTTCCAGTTGTTGGTTTACATTTTACTTATTCATCTAAGAGACAGAAAGACAGACACAGACAGGGCTCCCGCCTGTTGGTTCACACCCCAAATGCCTGCAACAACGGGGCTAGGCCAGGTTGAAGCTAAAGCCAAGCACTCCATCCAGGTCTCCCACGTGGTAGCAGGAACCCAGGCACTTGAGCCCTCCCACTGCCTCCAGGGTCTCCATTAGCGGGAAACTGTACTCAGGCGCTGGAGCAGGAAACGGACCCAGACACCCCGATATGAGACGCAGGCATCCTAACGGGCATCTTAACCAGTCGGCCAAACGGGCGCCCTCTTTCTGTTTTTGCTGGGGGCTCTGAGCAGGCGCGGCGCGTCCTTGCGTACTCACTGTGCGCCTGCATCACCTCCGAGACGTTGAGCCCCTCCCGCATCCGCAGGACACACACGCCGTAGCTGAGGTCAAAGGCATCGCTGCAGAGAGGGGAGGGGGGCTCAGGCTTCTCTCGGCCCGGCCCCCCCAGGCAGGCGACCTGGCTCCAGGAGACCAGACACCCGGAGTCGGTCCTTCCTCCTCCCCTCCCTTCCTCAGGGCCTCAGTTTCCCCATCGGTAGAATGTGTGGGCAGAACGGGAGAGCTCCCTGGAGCTCTGCAGCCTGTGGCCCCGTGGAGCCCGCAGGCCTTCTCCTGCTACACTCAGGCAGTCCTCCAAGGTCACTGTCCCCACTCCACAGGTGCAACTGCTGACTGCTGGGGAGTCACTTGCCAGTGACCCTCCACGCGAGGGCAGGACCGCCTAGGATTAGGATGATCCAGCTGAGATTACAAACCAGAGGTCAGGCATGCGCACAGACGTGGCCTCGCCCCTGCAGTAAACTGTCTACACGGGATGCCTACAAGGTCTCTGGAAAGTGTGTCCTGCCTGGCCTGCCATCTGGGTTTGCTCCAGCAGCTTAAGCGGTGCCCTCACCAGTCATGGGGACTGGGACGGGCAGGTGCCTGTCTTGGAATGTGTTGGTAGGGGAGTGGGAGTGAGAGGAGTGTGGGGATGAGCAGACGGCAGCCGAGGCAGCAGACACGGGTGCTCCCCACCTGCGGCTGGGCAGCAGCAGCAGATCTGGAGGTGGGCTCCAGCGCCCCTGCCCCCAGCCTCGGGTTCCCTAACCAGACTGCACACTGCCTCCCTGGGAATGCCTGGCATTCCTGGCACCGTGTCCCACAAGAGCTGAAGGTGACCAGGTCGGGAGTCAGCTTGGTGTCACTGTCCTGTCCCAGAGCCTTCTGAAGCTCCCAGGGCCCCCAGTGTCCTTACCCTCAAGCCTACGTTTTCAGCGACAGAGCAGGTGACCCTGACCCCACATTTCTGTCTGGGCACAATCGGCCCAGCCAAGCAGCTGTGCCCTCCCCAGCACGCCACACTCCCCACTGCTCCCTGCTGGCCCACTTCACCCTTGGGGTGGCTTGCCTAAGCCCTGCCGCCTGTGGTGTCCACGACACCCCCAACCTGTTTCTTCCCCAGTTTTGAGCAAGTGAGCTCAGCTTCCCAGGCACAGGAAGGGTCCAAGGCCCAAATCAGCAGAATGCAGGTCCCCCCTGCCCCACCCTCACTCACTGCAGGATGCCGATGTAGTCTTCCACCGTGGCCGGGTGAGCCGCCTGCCAGTTCTTCTTGAATCCGACCACCAGGATGTTGGGCTTCATTCTCCCGAGCCCTGAGGCCTGCAGGGTTGGGGTGATGTGGGGGATCAGCGGGGCTCCCTCCTGAGGCAGCCAGAGCCTTCCCAGCCCCAGCTGTGCCCTGGGTCATGCCACAGGGGCTCAGGAGTGAATCCCCCACCCTCACTCCCATTTAGGGCCATCTCTGCCTGGACACATCTGCGAGAGAGGAGGGCCAAGGCTTGGGACGTCCCATTCATTGTGGATTATCGCAGCTCCTGCTTGTCTAACAAATTATTTCTCATAACAAGAACCTTGACCTTGGCTGTCAAGCCTAGAGTTTGCCTGGGTCATTGAATCCATTCATCTTTCCTATTTCTCTCTCTTTTGAATGTTTAAAATTTTTAACAGGTTTGAGGTGAAATTTACATAACCAAATTGACGGCTTTAAAGTGGCATTCACAATACCCTCCCCTGTATTTTTATAACCCCAAAAAGAGAAACCCCTATGCTTTTTTTAAATTGGGGAAAATATTCAAAGTATCAAAAAGCACTGTTATTTGTTGGCTCAGGAATGAACACTGTTATTTTATTCCCACATCTCATTTTACACGAGCATAGAGAACAGTGAAGTGAATTTCCCAGCAGAACATTCTAGATCTGGATCTGAGCGGTGGTGTTTACGTATACAAACTTAACGTGTGTCAATTATGTCTTTAAAAAATTAAAGCAGGGTGGGTTTTTGGCACAGCAGTTAAGACTCCGGGGCACTCACATTCCATGAGTGCCTGCTCTGAGTCCCGGCTCCACTTCTGAGTCCAGCTTCCTGCTAGTGTGCACCCTGGGAGGCGGCAGGTGATGGCTCAAGTGCTTGGCTCCCTGGCACCCACATGGGGGAGTCTGGGACAGAGTTTCTGTCTCCCAGTTTGGCCTGGCCCAGCCCTGGCTGTTGAGAGCATTTAAGGGGTGAACCAAGGGTGGGAGATCTCTCTGTCCTTCTGTCTGACTCGATCTCTCTCTCTCTTTGACTTTCAGATGAATAACATGCATTGTAAAAAATTCTTTGTTAAGAAAATCAAAGCTCGGCAGTTGCGGGGGCCCAGCATCAGTGTGCCCAGAGACACAACACAGGCGCGTCTTCCACGCAGGCCCAGCTGTGCTGAGCAGTGAGCCGTCCCAGACAGCACCTGCATGAGGCTCTGCACGCCGCTGCGCAGGTCCTCGGCGGCGACGTCCGAGTAGAAGGCCTTGATCTTCCTCTTGTTCAACCACTTGGTGTGACCACTGGCGATGAGCCGCAGCTCTGGCATCCTCTGCTTGCGTGGGCCCTGTGGGTGATGTCATGAGGGGCTGCCTCCGCCCTCCAGCCTACATCAGCCCCTCTCCTGCCCTGGAGGCTGCCCCAAGGGCTCCACGGCACCAAGACCTTGCCTCCCAGGTTCCTTTACAGAGCTGGGGGGACAGGACCTGGGGAGGGGGTGGGCATGGGGATACAGAGACAGGCAGCAGGCGACAGGCACATTGGGGAAGAAGCCTGAGAGGGCCTGGAAAGGGGAGAGACTGGGGAGCAGAGGAGCCCATGGAGCTCTGCTTGCTGCACCCCCACCCCTAGCCCGGGGGCACTCACGATGAGCACGTGGCCACAGATCATGAGGCTAAGGTTCTGGGTGAAGGTGCCCACGAAGTCCACCAGGGCCGGGCGGAAGTTCGGGGGCCCTGTGAGCACCAGGCACTGGGGGCTGAAGAGGGGAAGGGAGAGGAGCAGGAGCCATCAGGAGAGCTCCACCCCCACCCCAGGGTCTGGATGCCCCAGGGTGCCCCAGGGCTTCCACCGCCTCCCAGGTCTCCCCTGAGCCACGGGTGGCCTCAAACAAGGCTCTGCAGGCTTGCGGTTGTTTGGCTGTGACTCCAGGGTGACTTCCGGGGCCTCTGCAGCAATTTTGATGGCCACCTCCCACCAAGGGGCATCTCTTGTCCTTTCTGCTCAGACCACCTGTGCTCTTGCCCAGGCCAGTCGCCGGCAAACTCACCATGTAACCTGAGCAGGGGATCGGGCGGGCCTCTGCGTGGGGAGGCAGCAGAGGGTCATGGCCAAGGGCCTCTGCAGAGTGCAGCAGCCATTCACCTGCTGTGTGACCAGGCTCTGCACTCTCGGGGCCTCGCTGTCCCTGACTGTGACCAGGTCAATAACATTGCTAGCCTGGGGGTGGGGGTTACCAGGAGGCCGTGCAGGGCACGATGCGAGGTACCTGGCTCACGGTAAGTGTGACAAACCCAAGGGGACTCAAAAACATTTGTGGGAAAGTAGAAAACGAGCTTATTTTGGCTTGAAGGCAAAGAAAAAGTCACGCCCAGCTTTGTCATAGAACACGGTTTCCAGGAACTTTTTGAAGTCCCCGCAGAGAGCCTGCAGGGGACACGGCATGGTCCGGTGGCCGGGAGTGGCAGGTGCATGATCACCCTTGTCAAGGAGCAGAGCTGCTATTGAAGAGGGCCTGAGGAGCCCGGTCACCCCCAGCCTTGTGGGATGGCTGTGCTGGGAATTCCAAGTCACCCCATGGCAGGGCACGTCCTGCTGCGGATGCTGAGGGACAGCGGTCCCTCCACTGGCTCAGCACCCCCTCCCCCCGACTCAGGCCTGCGGGCCGAATGGCTCTCCCCCACCTCTGGCCCGTCCCCGAGTGGGGCCAGGCCCACCCTGGCTCTGCCTAGGTCAGGCGACAGGTTGAGGCCTGGGGTCTCGGGGGCGGTGCCCCAGAAGCTCTGCTCACCGGTAGTTCTTGATGTGGTCCTCCACCTCATTGAGGCCCACGGCGTAGCTCAGGGCCAGGTTGTAGGAGCCAGCCTGCACTGAGGAGCCCCAGTTAACCTCTAGGGGAGGGAGGGTGAGAGGAAGGTGTGAAACGGCCAGAAGCCAGCCACGTGGAGGAAGGGGGTGGGGAGGACTGTCAGCCTTCTTCAGCCCTGGACACCTGTGGGAGCGGGAGCACCTGGCAGGTGGACACCTGTGGGAGCGATGTCCAGGAACCCTGCTTGCTGCACGGAGACCCCTGCCCCATGTCCAAGCTTCGTCCTTTCAAACAGCCACCGCTTGGTCACCCCCCGAGCCCTGGGTGAGCACACCAGCAGGTGACCACTCATGGGAGGCTGGCCCTGGGGAAGGGGCTTGTGCAGCCCTGGGGGCACCCTGGCCAGAGAACTGTTTGGTCCCGGGAGCTGGGGTGGCCGAGCAGCACAGGTGTGGGCTCTGCACAGGTGGGTCTCTTGGGCTGCTCGCCCGGTGGGGAGGCACGGATGAGAGGGAGCCATGGCGGGCGCAGAGCTGGCGCATGGCAACCTCCAGGAGGGAGAGGTGGGCGCCCACCTGGCTTCTTGTAGATCACGTAGAGCAGGAGAAAGAGGATGACGCCGATGGCGATGAGGGCCGCCCACCAGGTGAGGAGGAACATGATGACGACAGAGACCACTGCCCCAAAGAGTGCCGACCACTTGCTGTAGTATCGGAAGGAGGGTCTCCACCCTGGGCGGGGGGCACAGGTCAGTGGGGATGCCCCCTTCCTCTGGAGATGCCTCCTGCCAGAGTTGCTGGCCTGGGGCTGGGCGGCAGTGTCCCCGGTGCCCAGACCTGGGTCCAGCCTGTGCCCCCCAGCCATGGGCATCAAGGGCCCCATCCACTCTGCCTCTTGGGACTGGTCCTCCGGGGAGGACCACATGCCCCCTCCCACCCCGGGCTGGCATTTCACCATGTGCACAGGCTACACCACACAGCAAAGGCTCAGCTCTGGCCAGGCAGGGCCACAGGATGTCTAAGATGGAGGGAAAGGGACACTCTGCCCCAGCCCACACCATCGACTGCCCGCCCACAGGCTGCCACCAGCCACAGCCACCTTGTGGCACCACGCACACCGTGGCCTAAGTAAAGCCTGGCCTGGTAACGGGCCCACTGGCCATTGGGAGCTCATTGGCACCTTGTTGGATGGAAGCTCAGTTACTTCCTCACGTTTTATCGCAGTGTGGCGAATGCAGTTAATACCAGAACCTTGCACATTTCCAAATCGCCGAAGGTCCTCACCACAAAGAACGTTAAGTATCCGAGGCGACAGAGATGTTAACTGCTTTCTAACCATTCCACCTTGTATTCATAAATTATATCACCTTTTACTCCACAAATGTATACAACCAGAAATCATCAGTCTAGCATTTATAAGGACTCTTTGCTGCCAGGAGAGTTTCATCATAAACATACAAATCTATGAAATCTATGAGCAACGCCCCCTAGAGCTATGCAGTGTGCAGCCTGCAGTACTGTGTGAGACAGCCCCATCTGGGATTTGGGGCAATTCTCTTCCCTCTCTGGGGAATCAGACTCCTGATTGGTGAGGGAAGAGACTAGAAAACCCTCTGCAGACTGTAGATGCCGATCGACTCCCCGCACCATGCCCACGGGGCACGCAGCACACGGCACAGCTGCTGTTATTATTGTCTCCCGGTGGATGTTCTCTGTAATGGGGGTCAGGTTGAGAGGTGGCCTGGAGCTGCCCACCTCCGCCCCTGCCTTCCATCCCACCCCATCCCCCCAGGACGCCCGCCCCTAGGAGCCGTCTCCGTGCAGGGTGATGGGCGCACTTACCGGGGGAGTTGGTGATGGAGGCGTGGAAGCAGCTGAAGTTGATGAGGGCATAGGAGCACAGGAAGAAGTTGGAGATGATGGGGGCGATGGTATTGAGCTCGGCTTCAGGGACCCAGGGAAAGAGAGGGCAGCCTGTGGGACAACTCCCCGGCACCTTCTCCCACAAGGTGGGGGGCCCCAGACAGGCCGCCGAGGCTCAGTTAGTCTCAACCTTCTCATCTGTGAACTGGGCCCATCATTTTTTGAAGCACAAAAGGATGCTGTCTTGTAAACTGTGAGCTGCTGGCTTTTAGAAGGGTGGAGGGCAAGGTGCGAGTGGACCCCATGGAGCTAGGGAAGGCCCAGGGCAGGGGCTGTCACACGTTTGTTTAAAAAAATTATTTATTTATTTATTTATTTGAAAGGCAGAGTGACAGAGAGAAAACCTTTCATCCGCTGGTTCACTCCCCCAAATGCCCACAAACAGCCAGGGCTGGGCCAGGATGAAGCAGGGAGCCTGGAACTCCATCCGGGTCTCCCAGGTGGGTGGGAAGGACACCAATACTTCAACCACCATCTGCTGCCTTCCGTGAGTATAGCAGGGGGCTGGATGGGCAGTGGCAGAGCCACATTACGCAGGCGCTATGGCGCAGCGGGTGGAGCTGCCACTCAGTGTGCCCGCGTCCCACACGAGAGGGCCCTGCTTGGGCCCTGGGTCCTCTGCTTCTGACCGGCTTCCTGCTAACGCACACCCTGGGAGGCAGTGACGATGGCTCAGGTATTCCTTCCCTGCCCGCCGTGTGGGAGACCAGATGGAGTTCTGCGCTCCTGGCCCAGGCCTGGCCCAAGCCTGGCCGTTGTGGGCATTTGGGGAGTGAATCGCAGATAGAAAATGTCTCTCTGTCTCTCTGCCTTTCAAATAAAATGAAAAGAAACAAACAGGAATTTTAGAAAGGCAATCTGTTAACTGGGCTTTCTCCTAAGGCACCCCCCCCCCCCTTAAGCCCAAGAGGTCTAGAAATGCAAGGTCCCAGAGGCTAAGCTGCTCTCACGGAGACACCCGCCAGGACGCCCACCCTGCCGTCAGTCTGTGCTCCAAAGGAGTCCTGGGGTTCATTTCGACCTGGGAGTGGGGGCGGAGGGGAGCCCCGCTGAGTCACCTGGGGGCCAAACCAGGGAAAGCAAGTGACATCCCTTCCCCCTTCCGCCACAACGCAGAGGTCCACTTGCCAGGCAGGGCTGGCGCCCTGGGGGGAAGGGGCGGGGCCTTCCAGGTGGGGCCACGCCCCTCAGGAGTTACCCCGAGGCCAGGCTGGTGCGGGGCCTGAGGGGAGGGGGAGGGGGAGGAGCCAGGGCGGAAGGAGCAGAACCCGCCGTCTCCCCGCAGCCTCTTACCGATGATGATGAAGGCCACGGCGATGGCGTAGGCCAGCAGGTAGCCGCGCACGGGCTCGTTGTTCTTGCCGTAGCCCTTGCCGAAGAAGCCGATCAGCGGGTACAGCTGGTCCTCGCACAGGCACTGGGGGCACAGACGCCGCGCTCGCCCCGGCAGCCGCTGGCCGCGGTGCTGCCCCGCCCCGCCCCGCCCCGGGATCCCCGGGCTGCCGCGGCCTCCGCAGGGCGCGCACCCCATCTGGCTCCCGATTTCTGTTTCTGTGAGGTCCGTGCTCTCCCCACAGCCCGAGGGAGACGGAATGGGGACAAACAAGAGGGGTGAACCGCATGGGGGGAAACTTGACAAGAGCAGACAGGCTGCAGGAGGCGAGGCCCGGAGCCTGGCGGGAAACGCGGTCACAGGACACCTCCGAGGATTCGCCACAGTCCCCGGGGACCCACCACCCCCGCGCAGCCCCTCCGCGGGCCCCACCTGGAAGACTTTGGCTGCGGAGACGAGGCAGGCCAGGGCAGAGGAGAGGGTGGCCCCGAAGATGCCAGCCGTGATCAGGGGTGCGAAGCCGGACACCATGCTCATGGTCTGCAGGGACGGGGTTCAGGGGCACGCACAGTGGGGGGCTGAGCTGGCAGCGCTGCTTGTGGCGCCCTGGTCCCTGCTGCGGGCAGGAGCTGGGTCCCTGAGCCCTCATCTGAGCTCAGACCCTCGCCTGGGGATACCAGCGCCCACCCCCAGATGGGCAAGATGCAGGAGCGGCACCTGCGCTCTGACCCGCTCTCCTGCAAGCCTGGGGCCCAGCCCCCCAGCTACATCGGCACAGGCCTGGCCCGAGGCCCTGTACCTGGTAGTAGTTGATGAGGCCGTAGCGGCAGCTGTGGCGCTGGGCGCACTCAGTGAAGTTCCAGCCGTAGCCGCAAGCCAGGCCCTCGCAGGCACCCAAGCCAGGGGTCACCGTGTCGTTCAGGTTCCCAGATGCATCGCGTACCACACAGGCGCCTGCGGGGAGGGAGGAGGGGGTGGGGAGGACTCCTTGTGTCCTCCCTCTGCCCACCCAGCAGCGCCAGCCACGTCCTCTGAGGGCAAGGCACTGCGGGAGGCTCAGCTCCCCTCATCTTGATACAGCGAGGCTGATACTAGCCCCGCTCCATCCTGTTGTCGGCCCAGCTTACAGAGGCACAGGGACCCGCCCAAGGTCACAGTGTCCTTAGAGACCTGGGCCTCCAGACCTGAGTGGAGGGAGCGGGGCCAAGTTTCTCAGCCATCCTGGAACAGCGCGCCTCCAAGGGAGCGCGTGTACCTGGCAGGCTCAGTGCGGAGCAGGCACTAACCGTGCAGTCTCTCTGAGCCCCCACTTTGAGGGCCGTGACAATGCCTGGGTTGAATGTGATAAGGGCTGTGGAGGACTGGGCAGAGGTAAGGCAGGGGCTAGCATCGTCGTCCTCACCCCCATCAACATTATCATTGTCATCATCACCACCATTACCGTCATCACCGTCATTCCTGTGGTGCAGCTGTGATCTGTTTGGCAAGATCCTCATATCTCTGAATCTGGAAACTCAAGGTCTGAAGGACCGGAGAAGCCTGGTCTGGCTCCCTGCTCCCACCAACCACAAACTGCCCCCCTCCATGGAGATGCTCAGGCCATGGCCAAGGTGACCGAGAGGCTCAGAGCTCCACTTGCAGGGGTCACCATGTCCTGCCAGCCAGCTCTCCCTGGGAGAGTCAAACCTTCCCCTTCCGGCTCCAGCCAGTGGTCAGAGCCCCTTGGACACTGCAAAGGGGGGAGGGGCTGGTTCCAGTCCCTCCTTGAGCAGTGGGGCTGACTACTCACCGATGGTGGCCGAGATGGCCAGGTAGGAGACTGTGGTCCAGAAGATGGCCATGAGTGTCCCCTTGGGGATGGCCACAGCAGGGTCCTGTGGAGTGAAGGATGAGGGGGAGTGGCCATTGGGAAGCCTCTGGGATTCCTTCCAGACTCCCGAACTTTGTAGAAGCTGAGGGGGGGACAGCACTCCTGACCTTGGGCCCTCAGAGTCCCCTCCAGTACGGAGAGGGAGGACATAGAAGAGGACAGACACGAGATCACAGGGCCAAGACCCCATCCGGAACCCGAGGTGGGGGAGAACATCCCACTCCCCACACCTGGCCGCTGCAGGCACTTGGAGGGGAGGGGAGGGTGGGGACAGGATGGCAGGGTGCGGGGCCAGCCTGCTTAGCGGCAGCTCCAGGTGGCCCTCTGGGCCGTGCTCCCAGCCCCAGCCCCCATCTGTAAGCGGGGTGACACAAAACAACTGCCAGGGATGTTGGGGCCAGGAGTTGATCCAGGCTGCTGGACCCAGACCCAGCTCACCGCCAGCCCGCACGACGTGGGAAACGTTAGCCCTCAGCGATTTGTCTGTCCCACAGCAGCACACACACAGGAGCGGAGGACGAGCCTCCACCTCCGTCCTTCCAATCCGCGAGAGGACGCTGTTGCTTTCCTAACCGCAATACAAACCTTCATGCACACACGCCACGTGGTCCCCTCCCTGGGCTCTTTCTCAAACATCATCTCCCCACTTGGCTGGTGGGGAGACTGAGGCAGTGCGCCGTGAGGAGGACCTGGCTCTCGTCCTGACCTCAACCAGGTCCACAGCCCCTGGGCTACGGGCCTTGATCCTGGTGTCGCCACGCAGGCTGGGATTTTTACAGCAAGTTCAAGACCCGATCCTCTCCCCCAGCACAGACCCAAAACCGGAACAGAAGGCCACGCCTTCCATAGAACTCGGTCTGTAAATCACCCCAGCTTTCCCCGGGCTGTTCTGCCCACAACCCAGGCTTCAGGTGGAACCACAGATTAGAGACAAGGCCGGGAGTGGGGCAGCCAGGGGAGGTGCCATGGAGGGCAGGCCAGAGAGAGGTGGGGCAGGGACACCTGGCTGGAGGGAGGCTGGAGTCTGGGGGCCCTGAGGTCTGCCAGGGCCTCTGCTTTGGGGGCCCTGCAGCCATGACTCTGCCAGCCCTGCCCCGTGTGCCAGGATGGCTTCACTGGGTTGTGCTCACGGAGTCCCTGGCCCCAAGGCCAACAGACCAGGCCAGCCTCCCACCCTACCCCCAGCGGGTTGAAGAGGACTTGCATCGGCTCAGATGCTCCAAATGGATTTTTTTTTTTTTGACAGGCAGAGTAGACAGTGAGAGAGAGAGACAGAGAGAAAGGTCTTCCTTTGCCGTTGGTTCACCCTCCAATGGCCGCTGCGGCCGGCACACCGTGCTAATCCGAAACCAGG